>NC_083348.1:104350214-104637644 GCF_019175385.1 Lycium barbarum | reverse complement strand
AACTCTCAGTTATTGTCATATATATAGCCACATACCTTTGAGCTTTTGGCATGTCGTTATTTTATTATTAGCTAGACATATGGAGTATATGCTTTGACAATTGTACAGGAAAAGGGAGGAAAAACTCTTCATGTCATTAAATATGAAAAGAAAATCATCATTTCTTATTTTTTGAAAAAATATAAATATTGGGTGCATGTTCTATATATATGAACTGACACTTTACAATAGTGAATACTTTACAGTTTACACCTTTTTATTTTTGGGAAACATTAAAATATACTACTCCTTTTGTTTTTGCTTACACAAACGAAAAAATCTCCCGTAATTGAAACTGCTATGGATCCATGAAAGAAGCAAATATTCTTGTAGGTCAAAGTTTCATATAAAAGCCCCCACCTACCAAATGTACAATATCCCACACAGATATTCCTCAATTACTATATTATTGATGAACTCAACTCACTGTGTCTCAGAAGAAAAAGAAAATAATTTGAAATCCCTGAAAACATCACTATTGCCTTTATTATTGAAGTCCCACAGCAACAGTAACTCTATCTTTGTAAACAATAATGGAATACTGAAAGAAAATCTTGTTGAGAGGATGGATAATTTAATTTGCCATACTGTTTCTCATGCTTCATGTCTTCGTCATTCTTTTTGCTCTTTTTACACTTTCTATTTGAGATAAAAAAATAAAAAAGAAAGAATCTCCTCCGTCTTTCTTTTTGTCTCTCAACATGTACTACTTAGACAAGTAATTACTTCACGTTATCAGTCGTTGTTAGAAATTTGTTTCAGGTAGTAAATGTTGTGTTTTAAATCTATGATAAATAAATATATTTGTACCTATTTTTCGTAGCTTAAATTTCTTTTAGAAAAGGTGGATCAAACAAATCATTATGATATTTGAGGAACGAGAGATTTTGAACTTTAGTTTCACCCCTATTTATCTACAAAATATTTTCACATACTTGAACATTTAGAAAGGAAAGTTGTAATATATAGATAGACACATAAAATTGATCTAAAATATCGATCAATTAAATACCTTAACTAACTACATGACTAGTTAGACATTTTTTTTTAACAAAAGCATGTCTCTTAGCTAGATCTCTCGTGTTGACATGCAAAATGTATTTTCTTATATTACACTCAAATTATCTCCTTCCTTTTTGTTTTTCAAAATCAACACGTGAACCCTGTAGCCTTGAAATGTCGGAGTAACGGATATATAAATATAATTCCCACAGCATTTTCACCACGATCCATGCAATTTGGACCATAATTATCTATGTGCGTGGAGTCCACAAATGTATATTTATTATTGGTTCATACTGTTTAAATCATAGTGTTTTTAGAACCACATACGATCATATATATGCAAGAATCCCCTGAACGTATAGTTCACCCAAGAAATCGTAGGTGACCTGCAGGGGCGGAGCTAGCATGCTAGTCGGGGGTTCGGCCGAACCCAGTAATTTTGGTCTAACCCCTGTATTGGTCTTTAAAAATTCAGTGAATATGTATAAATTGTTAATTTAGAACCCAGTAACTTAAACGAATTAGAATCCCGAACCCACAAGCTTCAAATCCTGGCTCCGCCTCTAGTGACCTGGACCTGCCGTCCTGCCCCTCTTTTTACACCTGGATTGTGAAAATGTTCCTTTCTACAAATGTAGAAATGATCGTTCTCTCTTTCGGGATCACTTCGTATGTATCTGTTTAAACTTAAAATTTAGTTATTTCATCTCAATGTTGTCATCAAATCATGTGAAATTTAGTTGGTCTGGTACTAATCGATTGGTAAGGCTTATAAATTCTTGGTATAAGGCAACATGGGTGCTTGGGGACTATATTAACGTGTCACATTTGTGACATACGTAATAATATAATGGACTTTATTTTTGAAGGGTGTTATCAATTATTGATTGTGGAAATCAGGCGTCGTTTCTCATGATTATAAACAGCCATAGATTCGCGTAGGTACATGAATCTATCTTTTCCAATCTATCATATTCTTGTGCTTTATTGAAAATAATAAACCATTACTCAATTATAAGGCCAATTCTCTATTCTTAATGTTATCAATACCATATATATGTAGCTTTAGCTCATAAATTAATAAAAAGAAATGATGTTAGATTCTGAAGCTCTTTGAAAATTATAGTAACTAGTACTAATTAGTACTACTATATAGCATGCCCAGTGCTAAGATTCTTTTCGTAACTGCTCAATCATTAATTGCTTGTTAGATTGCAATTAATCATTCCCTGAGTAAAGGTGTAGCAGAAGAAACAGTCATCTTTAAAACACTACTTATAAAGGTGGTAAAAGAGAATGTGCTTCTAATGATTGTGGAGCATATTATTGGTCCTTAGAAGTGTATTAAAATGGTATAAATATAGTAACATTTTCAATTCGTTAAATTTTCAGCCCTTGTAATTTGTTTATTATTGAGATTGAGAGTGAGTTGAGGATGGCATCAATTCAAGAGTTCACGGGCACCTTTATCTAAGTGCTTCCATTCTGCAATATTTTAGAGGGAAAAAGAATAAAGTGCCAAATAATTAAGACTTTTTTTTTTTGACAATGTTAAGAATAAAGTTAATAATTTTTCCAATCCTAGCATCGATCCCAATTCCTAAAGTTGCGTCTTTTATGCGAAAATTTAGAGCATGATGTAAAGAACTTTGCGCATGCATTTAGAAAAGGTCAAACAGTAAATATTCTTTGTTTATTGAAAAGTTTCTCATGATTTCTTGCTAAAACAGAGAAGGTTTTGGACTCTTTTTTTCTACAAGACGGAGAGAGAGATTATCAAGTGTTAATGAATGAATACTAATTAACCGAAAGCGATCGAGAATTAGTATTTTCCTCTTGCGAAATACTCCCCTCCGCTCCACTTCAATTAGCTGTCGTGTGTAGTGGTTACTAAAATTAGCTGGTCCAAAATAGTTACTATTATTTTAAAAAAATTAAGATATAACTAATTACTTGTTTTCACCTTTATTCTTACTCCATAAATGTTGAGAGAGACTAGTGCGGTAAAAAAAATAGTATTAAATTGAGGTCAGGAGTATATAAGGATAATTTACTCAATTTACTCTTTTAACTAATTTTTTTTTTTAAGATCGTGTAAAAAAATATGACAAGTAAAATAAACCGGATGGAATAAGAGGATATTAGAAGTGCATCTATCATTTCGTTAGCCGTCCATCTGATTGCCCTGTGTGTGTTTGTGTCTTGTCCATATAGATGTTCCACTTTTCTCAAGTGAAAATTTTGATACCTTAAAAAAACACTTAAAAATTGTAAGAGTCCCACTTTTATTAATTTTTTGTCAATATAATTTCATTTTCTATCCGACTAGCTACTAGCTAGTAGAAAAGTTACAAGTATGATGTTCATATGTTTCTCAAACATATTTAATATTACAATACATAATTCATTTTCAACTGTTTTTAAAATAATAGTGTCAAATCAAATGTGGATAAACAAAAAAACCGAATATTTTGATTCTCATCATTCCACTAGAGTCTAGAGTATATGTCCCAGTATATTTAGGCTTTTCATATTCGCCGACCAAATGCGTCTGATCAGCTCATTTCCTTAGTGGCATATGATCACATCTACAACTACAATGACTAAGGAGTGCATTGGAAATTTGTTTATACTTTTGTTCTTCCATTTCAGTTAGGCAGTGGTATTAGTTAACAACAAGACAACTACTTGAGAAAACAAAAATTGCTCTTTGTTCCCCAAATGCCCCCCTCCACCCTCAAACTCTTTGCTCATGTTTCCACCATAATTAATAAAATGAGACAAAACATTCTAAACTTTTTTTTGCAATCAAATTTGAAGTGTTTTTTTTTTTCTTCTTCTATTATGATATGTAAGACAGATTGCCAGTTTTTAGTCTTGCTAATGATCTACATGCCAATTACAGAAATCCATCCTAATATTTTTGTTGGGTTTAAGTTAAGGTGAATGGGAAATTTTTCTGACTGAATAGTTGCAACTTTTGAGTTGCACCTTTTCACTTAACTCTACTCAATTGCTATATAAATCTGGCCAGTCTATAAGATTTTCCTTACGAAAATTCTGAACTTCTCTCTTCTTTCTTGCACTAAAATAAATCCTCATGTGATATACTACCGTCGAGTGGTTCGCCGTCACCGGAGTTTGTTGTACCGCTACAACGGTGAGTAAATCGTTCTATCCTGGGAGGATATATTCCACAACCTCGGGAGGAAGATCAACCAATTCACTTATTTTCAGAAAAAAAGTACTCTTTTCAGAAAAAAAAAAAAAAAGTACTCTTTTTGGAGACTAATACTTTTGTGGTTTTCTACTCCGTTGTTTGGAGATTAAAATCTGCGTGATTTTCTACTCCAAGTTACTATCTAGTTTAAAGAATATAAAAAATTTACCCATTTAGCAGCATTTGTCAGTTTGAAGATATAAAATCTTCGCTGGTCGTTTATTCGGATTGAAGAAATAAAAACTACACCGATTTATTAAATCTGACAGTGTCAGAAATTATTCGGTTTGAAGATATAAAAACTTCATCGTATTGATCTCTGGTTAAGAGAAGAGAAAGATTATGGTCATAAGGATGTTCATTGCACAAGAATCAAGTGCATACGTGTCTAATGATGATGTTGAATTGTGAAGGAACGATTTAACATGGATGGCAACTGTCTTGTTAATAAGTTCTGGTTTATCCCAAAAATGTGGGGGGGGGGGGGGGGGGGGGACGCTATCCTTACGGCGACCGATTACTCCATTGAGTGCCCCATAGGCAAACACAATATATTCCATATGAAAATGGAAAGGAAGAAAGCCCAATTTAAAATACTTCAAAGTGTGGGGGTGTTTGGCCAAAGTGCTAGTTCCTAAACCCAAAAGGGTAAAAAATAGGACCTAAAACTGTTGATTGTGTTTTCATAGGATATGCCACAAATAGTAAAGCATATCGATTTATGGTTCACATATCAGAAAATCCCGACATTCATGTGAATACGGTAATTGAATCACATAATGCTGACTTCTTTGAAACCATATATCCGTATAAAAGGGAATGTGAGTCGTCTAGCAAAGGATCTAAACGACCTCGAGAAGAAACAACGGAAGATGTTTCTGATGAGGAAAATCCAAGACGTAGCAAACGTCAAAGGACATCTACTTCCTTTGGACTAGATTTTCTAACATTTTTGCCAGAAAATGAGCCTCAAACATTTAAAGGAGCCATGTCTTCTTCAGATTCACCATTTTGGAAAGAAGCAGTCAATACTGAGATTGAATCAATCTTGAACAACCATACATTGGAAGGTTGATCTTCCTCCCGAAAATAAACCCTTAGGTTCGAAATGGATTTTTAAAAGGAAAGTGAAAGCGGATGGCACTATTGACAAATATAAGGCGAGACTTATTGTTAAAGGTTATAGACAAAAAAGAAAGTCTTGATTATTTTGACACATACTCGCCGGTGACAAGGATAACATCCATTCGGGTGTCAGTAGCACTAGCGGCAGTATATGGTCTTGAAATCCATCAAACGGATGTTAAGACAGCTTTCTTAAATAGAGATTTGTGGAAGCAAATTACATGGAACAACCTGAGAGTTTTATGGTTCTTGATAACGAAAAGAAGGTGTGCAAACTTGTTATGTCGTTATACGAACTAAAACAAGCACCCCAAACAATGTCATGCTAAATTTGACCAACCAATGTTGGCAAATGGGTTTTAGGTTTAATGAGTATGAGAAATGTGTTTACATTAAGAACTCTCTAAATCATATAGTCATTGGTTGTTTATTTGTTGATAACGAGTAAAGACATTAATGATATAAATGCTACTAAGCGTATGCTTGTTAGAAATTTTGATATGAAAGACTTAAGAGGTTGTCAATTTAATTCCAAGAATTATAATTCACCGAACTTTTTAAAGTCTAGCGTCGTCTCAGTCTCATTATGTTAAAATGGTACTTGAAATATTGAAGTATATATTAAACACTGATTAATGTAAATCTTGCTATTTCAAAGAATATTGGTGACAACAAGTCACAATTGGACTATATGCTTGGGTATTAAAGAAGCAAACTTGAGTGATACGATGAAATCTGAATTATTGAATGTGCAGCTACTGAATAGAAGTGGAATGGTTGAAAAATATATTGTTAAAAGTTGTGGCCATAACTGTTGCCAACTATCCACATGTATTGTTATAATGATGCTACTTCAAGTGTAGCTAATAATCAGATATGTAAACTCAAGATGCATGAGTCTTCGACATACTTAAAATTTTATATTACATTACAATAAATATCTTGCGGTTGTTGAAGGATATAGTGATGCAAATTGGATCACCGGATGAACTGAATCTAAATCCACAAATGAATATCTTTTCACCAATAGTGGAGGAGTAGTGTCTTGGAAATCATCCAAATAGACATGTATCGCCCGCTCTATAATGTAGTCTAACTTTATAGCTCTAGACAAGGTCGGTGAAGAAGTTAAATGGCTCCGGAATTTCTTGAGGTATATTCTTTTTGGCCCAAACCGTTTGTTACACCCCGGAAAATTTTGCGTTACCAAAGCTGTAGATGGCCTAGTATGGGCCAAATGAAGAGTAAAGTTACGCCAGGATCAATGAGGTTAAGCTTCCGAGGCTTTGGAAGAAAGTTAGGCAAGGTCTGATACAAAAATTTTGGTCTAAATGGAAGAAATGATATGTTCTAGTATATTAATAATTTTGAAGTAAAACAAAATTTTAAAGTGAATTTCGGGAAGTCTAGTTTCCAACGCAACAAACCGCTCCTCAATCGGACATCGGGGTAAGGAGATATGGACATTACAAGTTGGATGGGCGAGCCAGGAAAATGGTCTGCGCGAACGCGCTGAACAAAAATTTGAAAATCAAGTTTGGAATGAAGGTTGTGTTATAAGAAGGTAATAATAGCATATATATGACATTTGGAGACCATATGTGTGGGTTGTGTATGGGTTCTGTTCAGCTGTGTCTATGCGATGTGCTGTGGTATGATGTTCGTCTATAGTGGCATGAAGTTCGTCTATAGTGGCAACCTTGTCGGCTTGCATATGATATTGATATGTGACGGCAGCCTTGTCAGCCTGCGTATTATTTCATGATATGATCAGTTGTGACTCCTCAGGAGACAGTGTATCTGAATATACATATATGATGACGCTATGAACCTTTAGAGTTCTTGTAAAGTTCCATATTGTTCGTAGTTTCAGTTTGACTATATTTGATAGGTATGTATACGGGTGTCCAGGTCGGACACTAGTCATGACCCACGGGGTTGGGTCGTGACACCGTTGGCACATATATGTATACAGTGTAATAGCCAAGCGGTAATAAGGAGGGCGGGGAACATTTTGTATAACTGTAAATCTCATCACATGCGATGAAGACATAATACCGTTAGACAACTACTTTCTGATGGAGTTATCACTATTGACTATGTAAGGTCTAGAGATAACGTCGCGGATCAGCTTACAAAAGGCTTAACTAGAGAGGTAGTTGAAAGATCAACAAAGGGAATGGGATTATGGCCTAGAACAAGTCATCATGGCGTTAACTCTACCTAGTAGACTGGAGATCCCAAGAGCTAGGTTCAAGGAGAAAACAAAGTTATGAATGACGGTTCAACATTGTCAAATAACTCAACCCATTCTCGTGATCAGACAATGTTAAGAAACAAGGATATATTCCACAACCTCGGGTACATTGAGGGGAATAATTTCCTTAAGGACACACTGTGCATTCAGTGGGCTCGATTTAATTCCTTATATTTTTAACATACTGTTCTTCTAAATTTCAGAATCTGCTTTGTTTAGTTTTCAATTTCTGGTTAAAATAATTTTTCGAATACAGGTTAATAACAATTTTTCCATAATAAACTAGTGTGATCCTATGGTTGTTTTAAGTCGATCGATGGTATTCAAGTGACGATTATCATTTAAGAAATTGGAAGATTGTGTCAGCGTTATATTATTCAGTGTATTGCTCTCATCTTTGTCCATTTTATTCATACAAAGAGAAATTTACATTATGGGTCAGACTTATAGATTTATAAACATAATTAACCCAACTTTTAATATACAACAAAAATAGCAGATTTTTAAACTTTTTCAGCATTTTAAGATAAATGGGTACAATTAATAATCCCACTAAATTAGAGATTTAATTTTATTCTCTTGCTCTTTATTATTGTTTCTCTGTCTTCTTTAAATGATACACCCCCATTTTTCTCACTTATCTCTTCTTATTATTGTTTGACTTCTTCTTCTTCAATCTTCAACCAATTCACCCTTATGTTTTTTTGGCTTTAGAGACGCATAGGAGAGGATGAAAGACATATATTTCAATTCTGAATGTACTTTTAGTTCATATTTTGTCTAGGTTGATCTATTGCTAACATTTGAAATGTAATTTTTGTTATTTTCAAAACCAAAGTTTTTCTTAACAAAAGTTTTACTTTTATATTTTGAACCCTTAATTAAAACATAATGAGCATAATATATATATATATATATATATATATATATATATATATATATATATATTACTAATTATACTCATAAATATATCTAATAATATTAGAGTATAATAATGTATACTATTAATTGTAGCAATTATATATACTGGTAATATTATAGTATTATTAATCGTTAACTATACTAGTAATATTATAAGTCTAATAGTAACAATAATAATAAGGAAAACAATATATATAATTAAAGGCAGAAGGCTAAGAGAAGAGAGCAAATGGTAAAATTACCATTACCAATAAAAACATGGTTTATGCTACTGGATTGTTGACATTCAATTTTGTCCCGCCTCTCTTCCAAATATTTATTTGCGTTTCTAATGCTTTGATAGCTTAAGAATAGTCATTTATACTTTACCACAATTTTAATTAGTTTTCTATTAATACCGTCGTTTTTCTTATTATTATTATTATTATTATTATTATTATTATTATTATTATTATTATTATTATTATTATTATTATTATTATCATCATCATCATCATCATCATCATTATCATTACCGTTATTATTATGATTTGCATTATGATCACTTTTAACATTTTCTATTTACCATCTTGTACACCCCACAACGCATTTATTTTGTGCAATTAAACAATAGCATCTACTTACTGTTAAAATTAAAAAAATATTATCGCACGGCTATTACGATATCATTTTACTTTTATATTAGGTAGTATTTTGGCACACGTTAATATATAATTAATTGAAGAAGGTCTTTTATTTAAATTTAGAAGCCCAAATTGGTTCTTTCATCAGCTAAGTTTTGAGCCCAAATCCGAACCCAATCAACCCAAATGTTTTCGGACCAGCCCACAACAACCAGCCCATTACTCGTCTAAAATCACCCGACCCGGCCCACATCTCTTATTTCATCATCTTAAACCCTAAACGAACCCTCCCTCTCTCTCTCCTCAACGAAAGTAGCGACGTCACAGAACCCTTTTCACCCCCGCAGACCATGCGCGGTCGATTTGGGAAAGAAATTAATGCTTCATCAGGGTTCAACGTTGACAAGGCGAGTTTTCCTCTCTCTGTTTTTTTTTCCTTTTTCTTTCCGATCTGAAGCCTTAATGAGTTTTGTCCGTTTGTAAGTTCAAATCCTTTTCTTTATCAGTTCCTTTTCATTTTCGGGTACGAAACTTTAATGGATTTTTGTCTCCTTGTTTCTTTTTTGATCTGTGTTTGAAATATCCACAAAAATCCGAACGTTTACAGTTGAAGTGGAGTATTTTGACCAGGAAATCCCGCCCAAATTTTGAATCCCAGCAAAACCCTAGAGGTTTTCCTATAAATAATCGCTTACTAAGTCATTTTAAGGAGAGTTTTTGAGCCGCCTGGATTCCCTTTGAAAAAAAATACTAATTTTCTTCAGCCTAATATTTCTTGGTATTCATTTAAAATACTAAATCGTTTTGTTTTCTTTGGCCCCTGCTACTACTTCGAACCCGAGTGCATGCGAGCTCAGAATTCATAGTGTTCGAGTGTATATCGGAGACTCCAAACCCCTGTTCGCTGCACCCGAAAAAGGTTGGTAAATCTTCTCTTCTTTAGTTATTTCTGAATTTATTAGCTGCTTTTCTGCTTATGTGTGTTCTAGGTTGTTATTATGGTAGTATTAACTGCTAGTTTAGTCTGTTATTTATGTGTGTTAATAATTATTCCTGCCTAGCATGCTTACTAGTTACTAGTTTAAACATGTTTGCTTATATATATTTAAATCCTGTTTAGTTATATTCATGAGTATCGGCTTCGTGTTTAGTCCTTTTAAGTTGATCTTAGTTTGTTATTGAGGGTTGAGTCTCTATTATGTGGAACTAGACCCTGCCTTGTTATTAATCCAGCTTAAGACTATGTTGAATTGTTTTTTGTTTTAAGTTTAGCCTATGCCATAGACAGTTTGCATAAGTCCAAGTTACATGCATAAGTTCAATATAAATTGTATCCACCTACTAGCATGTTTTAAAATATATGATTAGTTGGAATATTGCTTCAGTTAAGTGGTTTGAGATTAGTATAAATCCTGTTATTTGATTATGGACTTAGTCGAATATGACATGAGGTGGTTAAGGGAAATCCTTGTATAGCTTAAGATTTGCACTAAGTTCTGCCAAATAAAGAATGAATAAGCATGTTTTAGCTTTCTTTGAATCTGCATACACTATGTGTTGGTTAAAAAATGAGATTCATAATGATTTATGCTTAGTATAATGTCCTGTAAGTTCCCCTCACAGATCTGCTAAACAAATGATGGTCCAAAGAGTCACATATTGGTTTGTTTGAGTTGGTTCTGCACCTGAACTTTGGAAATGTTGTATGAAAACTTATCCTATGTGCAGAATGTAGCAAGTTTAACCCAGTATGACGAATGTGTATAGGTCCTTAGGACGTCAAATGTTGTTATTAACTGAAAAAGATCATATGTGCTATGTCACTATTTTATTGGAGTCTTTATCGAGTCTGAAAGATGTTTGTTGTTCATATTAGCCCCTGCTTGATTGCATTATTGCTTGAGTGTCATGAACCCTGTGTACTGCCTCAATTTTGGTTTGAATACTCAAATGTTACACTTAATCCATGTCTGCATATCATATAAACATAAGAAAAGAATCCTATGTGTAGTAGTTTAAAAGTAGTATGCTAAGTCCAAAATTGGATCTCTGAAACTTTTATAGTGTTATTTTTAAGTTAACTGCTACTGTTGTGTTGCCTATTTGCTTGGCTACTATGTTTGTTGTTTGGAACCACTGTTACGCTTATGAGGATCTCATATACTGCTGCTATGCTTAGTTGGTGTTTGTGACATTTTGAACTAAGTTTTGGTTTGTTTTCAGGCCAAATATTGTCACTCCCTAAAGGCATGTTGCTGTTGAGTTTTACCACCTGCTACTGTGGTTGAAACCTGTTTCTGTTATAATTAGTCGCTGGTTCAAAGTGTTATACTCTTGGCTGCAATTTTTTTTTGTTATTCACTGCTGCATTGTTGGTTGTTCACTGCTATTGTTTTAAGCCTAACAACTGTTGTTTTTCTGAGGATTGGACCTTATGCACCCGAAGTTTCATAATACTTTCCTTTTTCCCTCTTGTTGAGTCATATATATGTATGTATATGACCAGTATACCTTAGTTAATACATTTATGGGGAGATTAGTTGGTCATTATGGATTAAGCTTGAACCTTCCCCGGTGTTAGCCATGCCTGGGATTCATGGAAATCCCTTGGAACTTGTGCAACATCGGGAAGACGGGGGCAAAAGCTTTCCAATATTAACCTTCTAAGCATCCTTATGAATGTGTATACACGAGATATACTTAAATATACATAATGTATACATATATCACTTGTTTTCCTCGAGTGTTGAAACTGCTCTATTAAGTTAGCATGTCAAGGTTCTGCTCTTGTTTACTATTTTACGTGGTGTTTTATTTTGTTTCGGTCATTGCTTTCATTTTATTTGAAGTACAAGTCTTGTAAATCCCCACTTTACTAATCCTTTTTCTTTCGTTTTTGTGCATGACCCTCTCGTACGAGTCCAAGGGGCTCGTCTTCTTCCCGCATTCGGTGTTGGGCTAAAGCCCAACGTGATATTCCTTATCGAGTCAACCCCTCATCAGCAGTGTAGTAAAAAAGGGATTTTGGGCCAAAGCCCATATGGTAGAAGCAGATTGCAGCGACCTGAAATGGTCCGAACCCATTTAATTATATTTGTCTCATCTACTCTATTTTCCTTTGTGTATTTGATTTGTATTGCTTGACTAACATTTTACCTTATTTTTGTTTTCTTAGCTTAGATGAATCCTAGCGGAATTCATGGGAATCGTAGTTGTTGAAAGATTAAATGTGATCATTTAAAAACTTAAAAAATGTAATTAAATGTTTAATTAATCGTTAATGTCTACAAAATTTATTGCTAAACGAAATGATTTCTCATAAAGACGCCAAAGGCTAAATAACAACAACATCTTTTCAAACAAATCATATTGATTTCATAATATTTTAAATGATGAAGGCTTGGATCATTTTTTAGCAGACATCAAAATCCCCTCGGACTTCTGACGATTTATTCATATTTTAAATACCATAAAACCTTAAATTTTACTAATATTAATCTTGTAATGATTTTTTTCAAATTGTTTAGTTGGTATAACTTATTTTCCTCAAATATTTATAAAAACCTTGCATTATCCCACGTTTTCTTTAGTTTAACTTATAACTAAAGTCTTCTCTATAAATCACTATCTTATTTAATTTAAATAGCAGTCTTATATTTTCCATTTTTGAAATCTTGATAAACTATTTTCCTAAACATTTAAAATGCTATATTTGTACTCTTCTAGTCTTAATTAAATAACCTAAGTTTTGACCGGCCAACCGTATTTAAACGGATCTTAAAGGATGCCTAACCCCTTCCCTTTAGGATAATCAAGAACCCTTACCTAGAATCACATTAATTAAGCAGACCATTAACGGAGGTTTAGTTTAGCTTTGCCTTAGTTAATACTTAGGTGTCCTAATTCACCATTAAAATAATTAGGTGGCGACTCCTTAAATTAAATAATTGGGGAATCACCAATATGTTGTACTCCAATTTGACATGGACAAAACAATATTTTGAAAGAAAGAGAAAAAATAAGATTCATGTTGAGCATAAAATAAGGAACTGCACGAAAGTTTTGGAAAAAAAATACCTGATTTTCGGAGGGGATTGTGATGGGGACACGAGGATAAAAAGATAGAAATGTAAATAAAGTAACTCTGCTAAAAATTGTAAATAGTTTAAAAATTTGCACAGTTATGCTTTCTTCCCTTTATACAATAATACCGTAGGGAATTTGCCTTTTATGACATGAAAATTATATTGGGCCAGCTTTAAATCATCAGTGCTGAGGCTTTTCGTTCAAACAACAGGGTCAAAGCTCCAGAGGCAATCTTGAGCTCCATACACTACAAGGCCCAGTGGCGTACACGGGATTTTTTGCAAGGGTTGTCGACATTTAAAGAAGAGAACAAATGAACAAACTAGAGGGAAGAATGATCTTTAGAGTTTTAAGTTTAGCTAGGCTAATCTAGTTCAAATTATTTAATGTCAAAGACAATTATGCAAAGTTAACCTTGGTTGATCGGTTTATTTGATTCTTAGGGCCTAGGGTTAAGATTTTGGGGGTTCCAGATATTCTAAGAGCATGCTTATTTTAACAATTACAAAAAGTTTTTAAAAAAGAAGTTAATTCCCTGCTTCGAGATTCGAACTCTGGGTGATATACATTAGAGACACGCCTAATCAATATATACACATCAATATTAACTAAAATTTCCGACGAAGCAGTGTCGGACGACACCCCTTGCTATAAGGTGTGTCCGCCCCTGACAAGGTGTTGACACCCAATTTTGTCCCCCCTTTTATTTCAATTTATTTACCCGGGCTTCTAAATTCATTGACGAGCTAAACACTTTATTTTCACTATTTTTTTTTACTGCTACTACTATTAATATCATTACTTTCATTTTTCACTACTCTACTATCAGCATTGCTAGTATTTCTTTATCACAAATTTTAAATGGTTCGTCATCGTTTCATTTTCGGGTTTGGACTCGTTAAATTAATTACAAGACAACACTTTGTTAAATCCTTATTTTTCTACATATTAATTATTAATTGTCTTCACATAGTATATATTGTACTAGTTGTTAAATTAGAAGCCCAAAAATAATTAAATAGAGGAGGAAAGATCAACAATTTTCAGCCAAATTATTAGCCCATATTCTAATTAATTCAACCAGCCCAATTCC
Source organism: Lycium barbarum (assembly GCF_019175385.1). Classification (NCBI taxonomy): domain Eukaryota; kingdom Viridiplantae; phylum Streptophyta; class Magnoliopsida; order Solanales; family Solanaceae; genus Lycium; species Lycium barbarum. The sequence goes on along the minus strand of NC_083348.1, from coordinate 104,623,275 downwards.
TACACCAACTATCCGACCCGGTCCATCCCAACCAAATTTACCCGACCCGGCCCACCAATTTTTTCCCTAAAAAAAAACCTAACCTCTCTTTCTCTTTCATCTCAACCGCTCCTCTCTTTCTCCCTCATTCTCTCTGTCCCCCACGCATCTGTCTCCTCCATCCCTCTCTGTCCCCCGCTCCTCTCTCTCATACTCTCCTCTCTCTCCTCACTCTATAAAGGGAGAAGGATTACTCAGTTGAAAGGGAATTATTCAGTGTTTTGAGAGACCCAACTATCTTCCACACTTGATTTTTCCTTTTCCGGTGAACTTTAGCCGCGACCAACAATTACTCTATTTTCATTTTTCGTTTTGAAACTTTAGTTACTTTAATCGGGTTCCGGTTGGTTCGAGTTCGAGCATAAATCCGAGACCTCGATGCCCCTGTTCACCGCACACAAAAAAGGTAAACTTCGATACACTTATTGCTTTTAGTCTTTGGTTTCTGTTTTAGTTTAAATTTTAGCCTATTCCTGCTGTTTTTTTTGTAGTAGTAGTTATGTAGGTCCTTTGTTGTCTTATGTTTAGGAGTTGTTAGGATAGGATATCAATCGCTAAATGATTAGGATTAATAATGGTTTACTATAAGATATATAGGATTTCTATTGAACGCTTTGAACGAATTGTACAGTATGGTTCAACGGATTGTTTAATTCCCTGTAGTTGATTTAGAAATAAGGGCGTATTGATGTCGTTTAATTTTTCACTTGTTTGCCTATTTGAGTCGTATTTGCAATATGAAGCTTATGTGGATTTATGGGGATGGAGTGCAAATCTTTCTCACTAATGCATCAATAGGGTTAAAATGCTTCATACTTGGATGTTGGTTTGTTAGCATTTAGTTCTGATTTTGCTCAGAGTTTGTTTAAGTAAATACAAGCAATGCATAAATTTAGTTAAATTAAATATTCTTATGTCTGGCTGGCTTCTTGTAAGCAAATAATCTATGTGAAATGTTTGTTTCTTCATCGGCTTCGCTTTAAGTTGTTGAAGTTTGTTTTTAACTTTGCTCATGTGTCTGTGTTCTGGAAACTGAATCAAGGTGAATGAGCAGCTAAATCATTGTTGCTCGGTTTATTTCCTTTTCTTTCTTCTTGAATTTTACTAAAGACAATTTCTTAAATCAGTAATTTTTACTTACAGAACTGTTTCCTAATCTTCAAATGCATATGTGTTAGTTTTATATCCCTGTCTTCATTCCCCTGTCCTATTCCATTTAAAAGAACAATGTGTTGCGCCGAGTTCGTTTCTAGTTACGTAGTATCAAAAGGTGATTAATAGGTGATCAAGATCGATATAAATTGGCATTTGGTATGACTGTTAATATACTCTAGTTTTGTACATTTTATTGCAAAAACTTGATTTGGAACTTTAAGGACTGTTTGGGGGTTATCCGTATGATATAACTTGTTGCATTTTTTTCGTTTGGTTGGTTAAATGGAGGCTCTATGCTTTGAATTAATTACTACTTGAAGGCGTTTTTTTTAGTATTAAATCATTTGTATTTCCAACACAAAATGTCATTCTCTATTCAAGTTCCTTATTATCATTGAACATGTTCTGTTTCCTTAAGTTACGAACTGCAATTGGTATCATTTAATCTTAGTTGGGTGTCACGAGCTGGTCCTGTTTTGGATCTGTATACAACAGTATACATGATTTTCTTTAGCTTAAATACCTTAGTGTGATTTCCCCTTTGTTTGTTCCTATTCAGTCCGATTGGCTTCTGTGGAGTGTTAAAGCGGGTGGGTTCGAAATATTTAGGTTCATACCCATTTGGATGCATATCAGTCGGTATATTTAGTGTATAAGGGGTATACCCCCTGTCAGTCAAATGATCAATTGAACCTCAGAAATTTTGGACTCCATCTTATACTGCTTAGCAATTGGGCTGCTGAATAATATGTTTGCTCAACCCAATCGATTACTAATTTGCATAATCTGTTGGGCATGTCCTCTTAAGATACACATTTAGCTTTGTTTGCTTTGTGTCTTGGCCTTTTTCCTTCTTTGTGGACATCTAAACCGAATATAGGCCTACTATATTTATTTAACTTCTTTTCTTATCATTGCTTAGAAGTCGTTAATATAATAAATATAGGCAGCCCCCTTGTTTTAGTTAAAGGCCATTGGCCTGTCTTGAATTTACATTATGCATGTTTAGTCTTATTTATTGGTTATATACTAATCGTTTTTCTTTCGTTTTTATACATGACTATCGCATACGAGTCCAAGCGACTCGTCATCTCCCGCATTTGGTGTTGGGCCAAAGCCCAATGGAATCCTCTTCTCGAGTCAGCCCATCCACAACAATCTATTGAATTTCGCTGGGCCGAAGCCCAACAGTAGCGGACAGCATCAGTCCTAAATGGGCTGAGCCCATTTAAATCATTTTGTTTCTTTATTATATTTTCTTTGTGCATTTAATTTGTAATTACATGACTAACACTTTACTTGTCTTATTTGCTGAGATTAGGTGAACCGTAGCGGAATTAGTGGGTTTGATTTTAGCAAAATGGGTAGGAAGAAACAATAATTAATTCCTTAGTTTCATTTTCTTCTTTCATATTAAATTATTTATAGTACCTATAATATTTATCTATATTAAAGCCATTGATTTTCAAGGGCGAAGCCATAAACACATATTTTGAATTAAGATCATGTTTTCATTCTTACTGTATTAGAAATTTCAAAACATCACTACAACAACAACAACAAGCCCAGTATAATCCCACTATGTGGGGTCTGGGGAGGGTAGAGTGTACGCAGACCTAACCCCCACCTTGAAAGGTAGGGCGGTTGTTTCCGAAAGACTCTCGGCTCAAGAGAGGGAAACAAAGAAAAACAAGACAAAGGTCAGATAGAACCAAGCATATCGAAAACAATACGATAATAAGGAATAACGAAAGCGAGAAAATCATGGTAGGACAGTCCGGAAAGAAAGGAGCATTAACTAATATAGATAAATAAGATAACCAAAGTATACCGGCTTAACAAATATAAGCAGCAATCAAATGCAGAAATCAAATGGTAATAAACAAATGAGCATTTCAAAACATCACTAATACGCATATATAAACTTAAGTATATTCTATAAACATTCTCTTAAGCTTCATCCAATTGTACGTATTTTTCTTAGCCAAATAATGTTAAATAAAAGTGATAAAAAAATTCATACCTTCCTCGTCATATTTTAAAAAATAAGTCTAGGCTTTTCTACATCGCAATATTCATACAATATAATTTTTATCCAAAGTTCACGTTTGTTGAATCTCCTCTACAAGTATTATTTTAAACAACACTATTATACTTTCGTTTAAAGCCTTAACAACATTTATAAGTTGTATTTTTAAAATAGCATTAGAAGTACTCTTTTATACAAATAATTATTTTCTACAAGTCCTATTTTAAATAGCATCCTTACAGGTCTATCTATAACTTTAGCCACATTTACAAAGCTACGTCCTTTTCTATAATATTATATTTACACTTAGCCTAACTAATCATAAGTCCGGTCGGTTAACCATTGTTAATGGGTCTTAAAGGGTGCCTAATACCTTCCCTTTAGACTAATTGAACCCTTACCTAGAATCTTAAGTTTCGCAGATTTTAAAACGGAGTTAACTTTAAAATAACTTTAATTAACCATTAGGTGTCCTAATTCACCATAAATAATTAGGTGGCGACTCCTTAAAATAAACAAAACAGGAATCACCAATATGTTGTACTTCTAATTTAACCCGGTTAAAATGGGGTATAACACAAGACCCTTGCATTTAACAAAGAAACCAAACGCCAAACAGACCTGATCACTAGGGAGCAAGATGTAAATAAATATCAAACTGGTAACTGCTATAAATTCACAAAAGTCATGCACAACTCAAGGACACGGTACAATAATTAAATCAAGACAAATTAATGTGTTTTAAATTGAATTTTCACATTCAAATTGGAAAGAAATCTAAGACGAGTGTGAATCATCTGTAATCTCTTGTACTAAAAGTTGAAACAGAGGGGTGAGTTTTAAAGAACAATTTAATCTAAGATGGGTGTGAATCATCACTCGATAACATGTTTTTAGAAACTAAAGTTCATTTGGAAACATTAACCAAAAAAAAAAAAAGGAAAATTGAATCTAAATAACTCTGCCTCTAACTAATAAGAAAGTAGCCAAGAAAATCACGATTCTTTTTTATTTTTATCTGATGTCCACTATTTTCATTGAAGTATGATTAAATTCAAATCTACGTCAGAAGTCTTACATTGAAGAATTGAAAGTAAGACACTCTAACAAAAGACTAGCCAAGGCTCAGACCCGAGGCATTTATTTAAGAATAAAAAAATAGAGTGCGAGAGGGTAATGCAGGAATACTTTGAAAAGAGCCTAATAGTCACTTGTCCATTCGATATCAAACTGATCAAATATATTTATCTTAGTAATTAATGTCGAAAAATACATTTCTTATATTCATTAATTGTTTATATTTTTTATATTATATAAGCCGTGAAGGAGGATGAACACAGCTTAAAAGAATTGTACAAAAAGTTATTTGAGTTGTACACAAACTTGGCTTATTTATCCTTGTACCAAAAGCTTCATAAATTGTACAAATAATAAATGCTTGTACCAAAAGCTATATAACTTGTACACTTTATCCAACTACTTTTTTATCTCACGTAGACATATGTCATAGTACTTAATATTTATTCCCTTCTCATGTATAGACGTATGCACTTTAATTTTAATTCTCCGACACATTTATTTCCTCCGTGCACTTTTACTTGTTCGCTTTTGACTTTTCACGTTCTTGCTGAATATTTATTTTCTTCTCATGTATAGACGTATGCAGTTCAATTTTAATTCTTCTACACAAATTTTTTTCCTCCGTGCACTTTTACTTGTTCACTTTTGAATTTCACGTTCTTTAAGAATTAATAAATGAAGTATTCCCTCCGTCCCATATTACTTGGCCACATTACTTGACTTTTCACATTATTTAAGAGTTAATAAATGAAGTACTCCCTTCGTCCCCTATTACTTGGTCACAATACTATACTTGACTTTTCACGTTCTTTAAGAATTAATAAATGAGGTACTCCCTTCATCCCATATTACTTGGCCACATTTCTAAAAATATATGTCTATTTTTCTTATTTTTTTTTCTAATATGTACAAGTGTGAGGAGAGGACTAACACAGCAATACAAATTTGTACCACAAGCTATATAAATTGTATAGTTTAACCAACTACTTTTTTATCCCACGTGGACTTATGTCATAGTACTGAATATTTATCTCTTCTCATGTATAGACGTATGCAGTTCAATTTTAATTCTTCTACACAATTTTTTTTCCTCCGTGCACTTATACTTGTTGACTTTTGACTTTTCAAGTTCTTTAAGAATAAATAAATGAAGTACTCCCTCCGTCTCATATTACTTGGCCACATTACTAAACTACTTTTTTATCCCACGTGGACATATGTCATAGTACTGAATATTTATTCTCTCCTCATGTATACACGTATGCACTTCAATTTTAATTCTCTGACACATATTTATTTCATCCTTGCACTTTTACTTGTTCATAAATGAAGTACTCAACATTACTAAAAAAATATGTTCAAATTACTTGTTCATTTACAAAACCAAGATAAAATTAATTAAATCTTTCCCATCTTATCCTCTTCGTCCCATATTACTTGGTCACATTACTAAAAATATATGTCTAAATTACTTGTTCATTTACAAAATCAAGATAAAATTAATTAAATCTTTCCCATCTTACCCTTAGTAATAAATGTTCTTGAAAATAGTTAAATGTTTTTTAAAATAGTCAATTTTGATTAGAATTTATTTATTGGAGAGAAATAGGGGTAAGATAGTAAAATACATCTTTTATTATGATTTCTTAAGGGGCGTGCAAAAGGAAAAGTGACAAATAATATGGGACGGAGGGAGTATATATTTTACCATAACATTCATATTTATTGGTGTAAGTCTCAATAGCCTTCGAAAATGATTTGAGAATGAGTAATTAATGTGAAGGGTAAAGTCAATAATAAGAACAAAAATTTATTTCTCTTCATATGTTAACGTGGACAAGTAAAAGTGAAGGGAGGGAGTGACTTTTATCCTTGTTTTTCTTTTTTGTCAGTACTTTAAACGTGAAGAGAGGACGAACAATAGCAATAGAAATTTGTACCAAAATTTATATAAATTATACATTTTAACCAACTACTTTTTATCCCACTTGGACATATGTCATAATACTGGGTATTTATTCTCTTCTCATGTATACACGTATGTACTTCAATTTTAATTCTCCTATATATAACTTCTCCACTTTTGACTTTTTACGTTCTTTAAGAATTAATAAATGACGTATATATTTTATCATAATATCCATATTTATTGGTGTATAGTCTCAATGGCCTCAGAAAATAATTTAAAATAAGTAATTAATGTGAAGGGTAAAATAAGAAGAAGAAAAATTTCTTTTTCTTGATATGTTAACGTGGACAAGTAAAAGTGAAGGGAGGGAGGGAGTTTTATCCCCATTTTCCTTCTTTGTCAATACTTTACTTATTTTACTCTCCTTTGCAGTCTCTGATTATTGTTTCTTTGGAGTTATATAATGTATTACATTATATTTTCATTTCGGAATTAAAATTTGGTGATTTACGATATAACATATATCTTTCTAATTTTGATGTCTTTGTAACAATTTTTTTTAATCTATAATTGTTAATATTAAAAATTATAATATATTTTTTAATTAATTTAATATAAATATTTTATTAGTTTTGCTTTTAAAAAATTCAATATATACAGCAATGATTCTTATGTTTGGATCTGAGCAGTTAGTTAATTGAAATGGATATCAACCTGTCGGTATACATATAAGATATTAAAGAATTTAAAAGAAAAAATCTAGAATCAAAATATTAATTTTCCCTTATATTCTTACTAATTTTATTTTTCATATCGATGAACAACTTTCGACAATGAGAAAAAGTCCGACTCTTTCCATCTCAAAGACTTAATTCTATCATATGTTTTTAATTTTTGAACTCCATTTTTTAATTATAACTAAAGTACTGGTACATAAAATATATTTTGTATATGTTGCTATATATAATAACAATTAGAATATTTTTAAAAGTTATTTTCAAAATACAAACCTTAAAGACTAGCTAATTAAAGCGAATAGACATGTTTGGTGCACGAGCATGTATATGTATTGCTAGTACTAGAATAAATTTTGAGGTGTCAAACAAAATAAGCCAGCTAGTTTAGACAGGCCCATACAAAGGCGTTAAAATTCAAAAATCCAACATAGAGGGAAAAGACAGATTCTCTTCCTATACAATGCTAATTGTTCCTCATGCACTCCTAATTCACATGCATTCCAACACGTTGCACCCTTTCCTCCCCTTTAAAACTAATAACACCACCCCAATTCGCTTCACAAAAACAATTCTCATCATCTTTAACACTCTCAAGTCTCAACAAATTAAATCACCAGTCTATTAATCATGGCCGACCGTCACACACACGGCCACCTTCACACTCACCCACACCAACGTCCTCATGAAGGTGGTGGCATGATGAAAAGACTTGTTCCTTCAAAAGGTCCTTCAGCTACACAAATATTAGCTATTGTAACTCTACTTCCTGTTGGTGGGACCCTTTTTTGCCTTGCTGGCCTTACCCTTATTGGGACTTTAATTGGGCTTGCTGTTGCAACACCAGTGTTTCTCCTCTTCAGCCCAGTCATTGTACCTGCTATTCTCACTGTTGGGCTTGCTGTCGCTGGTTTCTTGACTTCCGGTGCTTTTGTTGTTACTGGGCTGTCATCTCTCTCTTGGATCCTCAATTATCTCAAACAAGGTAATACTTGAAGTGCCCATAAAAAAATTTACGGGTACCTTATTATTTGGACACAGCTATTTAATTTGCGTTTATTTATTAAAACTAGGGGTGCGGTCGTGAGACACACCAATAAAATACACATGATTATTTATTAATTTTTTCAAATTAAAAAGATTCAACTATATGAATAAGAAAGTTATTTGTATATATTGATAAAATCACAATATAAGTGTTTTAGGATAATTAGAGCCTAAACAAATCGCATTTTTGTTGTCAAATATTCTTTAAAATTAAAAAGATCATTGTAGGAAATTTTTTCATATATTTTGTGTGGCGTAGGTCAATACACTTCGTCTAATATAACCATTCTTGTATCTAAGGATTCGATTATTTTTTTCTGCTTTAATTAGATTGTATAATTTTTATTCAATGAACTTTTCTTCCATTCAAGTAAAAAAGAATTGAAAAAAAAGCAATGAAACCAAATCTCTATTTTCTTCCCCTAATTCACTATAAAATATACAATAAAATTTATTTCTATTTTAATATTTTCGCCACTCGTCTTATAAATAGAGAAAAGTAACTCTTACAACGAGATATATCCAAGTTCCAGAAAAGAAAATAGCCCCAAAAGCAAAAGATAACAAAGTATCTCAGCAAAGTTCAGGGCACATAGTCGATATATGACAATATCATATTTCATCCTAAAAGAAGAAAATATTAGAGTAGGGACACTTAAAGTTTAAATGTAAATCAACTAAAATGGGAGGAAAAAATTAACACACCACATGAGTAATGTGAATATTGCCATTTGACAACTAAGATTATTGACCTGTATGTTCATTATAAAATGAAACTACAAATACTAATTTTCTTCTAGTGTTTTCTAAAAGGGGGGGGGGGGGGGGGGGGGGGGGAGATTTAATAAGATGGAAGATTGAAAGGAGACAGATATGTAAGTAGCACTTCATTACAAAGAAATTCAGGGTACAGACTCATATATGATAACATCGTATTTCATCGTGAAAAATATCGTGAAATCTTTGTAAAATAGGAGGATTAAAAAAGAGCATACCTCATGAGTAATTACGACCAGTTGTGAAACATTGGGAGAAATAGATAGTTAGCCCTTTACAAAAAAAAAATAAAAAATTTATGACCTTTTTACGAGAGATCTTCATTTTTTACACATAAGAGATCTGTAAAAAACACATCAGAGATCTGAAAAAGTTATTTTCTTCTATTCAAATTGTAAGAGGCAAACTGTAAGAGGCGAAGAGATCTTATTTCCTCTGAAACATTCTAGTGACTCTGAAGTAGAATGCAAAATTTGAAGGCCATTGGGGACTTCTTTTCTTAAGGACTTGTAATAAGTACAATGTTTTTATGTAGAAAAGAAGTTTGCCTCCTAATGGTGAAGATTTGCAGTATTGAAGTATATATATATATATATATATATATATATATATATATATATATATATATATATATATATATATATATATATATATATATATATATATATATATATATGTGTGTGTGTGTGTGTATGTTTACCCACTTTAAAACAACCTCAAACATGATTAGGCTTGGTAAATTTTTTATCCGAAGTTACTATGACTAAATTTCAGGCATTTTTGCTATACCTGTGCATGATATAATTAATTGAACTTTAGGTAAAATTGAATGAATTGTCATATGTGCCTGGACTTTAGCCGGATGAAAAGTTCAGGCATTTTGTTTAAATATCAAGCCTAATTAATTTTGGACATCGCGTGTTTGAAGTTTGAACTTTATTTCAAGGGATAGACTTAGGTATGGCTTAAATGGTGCTCCGAAATCAGAATGTGCACATTTTGATGTGCATGCATTTTGGCCTAGAGTGTATCATTTCATCTAATAATGCTTTTTCAATAGGTAAATCGATCCCGGGAAATTTAGATGCGACAAAGAGGCGCATGGCGGATGCTGCTGCACACCTAGGGCAAAAGACAAAGGATGTGGGACAAACAATCCAGAGCGAAGCACAAGAAGGGAAAGAAGGAGGCAGGCCAAGGTTTCACCCTTTTTGACCTTCTCAACTTCTCTATGCTCCACATAAGTAGGAGTTAAGAAGAAGCTTTTATCCATGTTGATTTCTTGGCCAGACACAAATTTAAGTTTAGGACTATGCTAAGATGGAAATAAGAGATGTTGAATGTGCATTTTAATTTTTGCTTGCTCTCTTGAGATTTCTAGTGTTTTGTGCTTGATATATGTGATGTGATGTGATGTATACTTTGGCTTTTTGCTTCAGCATCGGTTGTTGAATGTTCTCAACTCTCAAGTAGTTTGTCATTTTAGATGTGATCAAGGTTGGAAGGCTCTAGAATTAATATCCTCTATTGTTGTATCCATAAAGTCTTACTATATTTTTTGCTTAAGCATTGTCATTTGTCTCCATTGACATATATAATTTTAAATCCGTCTGTTGTTTTTCATCTCCTCATTGAATGGTTAATTCTTATAAAATCGTTCTAAAATCTATTGGGAGCACATTTCCCTACCCCTTGTTTGGTACTAGTGCATGTACAGAGAAAATTAACAAACATAAGATCTAAGAAAATAGAGAAAAGGCTTGTGACAGCTTAATTTTCCCATAAAACTTCCTCCACGTGACGATGGACTCATTAATCTCAAAATATGTTTTGATAAATAGTTGGTGATAGTTCAGGAAGGAAATCCAAACACGTGATAGTTCAGATAGAAAACTTGATAAAAAAAATGATACTTCAGGTGTTTGTGTGTTTTTGAAGATTATTTTTTTAAATTATTTTTTCTAATTAATTTCTTTAATTATTTGCATGGAGTGTCATTTGACACAATTTTTAAACAAAAAAAAGAAAGTGTACATCACACACCATCAGATAGTAGTCATAATCGGTGATAGTTCAGGTAGAAAACACAAACACTTAATAGTATATTTTGACCGAGCTTTATCAATCAAACAAGGTAATACTTGAAGTGCCCCTAAAACCTTATTGGGACACTAGTATTTTAATTTGCTTATTTATTAAAAAATTTGCACATTTATCCACTTTAAAACAACCTCAAACATGATTGGGCTTGGTAAATTTTTTATTTGAAGTTACTATGACTAAAGTTCAGACATTTTTGCTATACCTTCGTGGTATGATTGAACTTTAGGTAAAATTGACTGAATTGCCGTATGTGTATATACTTTAGCCATATGAAAAATTCAGGCATTTTGTTTGAATATCAAGCCTAATTAACTTCAGACATCACATGTTTAAAATTTAAAGTTGATCCAAAGGGATAGACTTGAGGCATTTTATTTGAATATTAAGCTTAGTTAATTTTAGACATCGCATGTTTAAAGTTTGAAGTTGATCCAAAGGGATAGGTTTGAGGCATTTTGTTTGAATACCAAGCCTGATTAACTTCAGACATCCATGTTTAAAGTTTGAAGGGATAGACTTGTGTATGGCTTAAATGCAGGTCCGGAATCGGATTTGCACATTTTGATGTGCATGCATTTTGGCGTGCAGTGTATCCTTTCATCTAAGTTTAAGCTTAAGTCTATTAGAAATAATATCCTTTTTTTTGTGCATAATTATACTCCATATTTATGTCTACAATAGTTAAGTCGGTCCCGGAAAATTTAGATGCGGCAAAGAGGCGCATTGCAGATGCAATTGCGCACCCTGGGCAAAAGACAAAGGATGTGGGACAAACAATCCAGAGCAAAGCACAAGAAGGGAAAGAAGGAGTCAGGACTACTTAATTTTAGGACCATCTTAAGTTGGAAATAAGAAATATTAGAATGTGCATTTTAATTTTTGCTTGCTCACTTGGGCTTTCTAGTGTTTTGTGCTTTATATGATATAATGTGTAAGTGGCTCTTCTTACTTCTGCAACACTTTGGCTGTTTGTTAATTAGTTCCTCATTTTGATGTAGTCAAGGTTGGAAGGCTCTAGAATTACAATCGTCTATTAAAGTCATCTTTGCTCCAGCATTGTCTGTCTCCATTGACATAATTTTAATTTGCCGTTGGATTAGGACATGGAAGAGAAATTAATCAAGTAAGAGAAGATATAAGAAAAAAGAAGGATATAATCAATGTTTGTATGCGTTTAGGAGAAAATTTGTGGCTCGTTAATTCGCATTTTCTATTTTATATTTAAGCAGTGAAATTGAAAAAAGGTGAGTGAGGAGGGCCAAAAAATGAGAAAGAGGCTACGCATATTACATGTTCCCATTTTGTTACTTTTCTTTTAAAAAAGACCTTTCATTTAACGTCACAAAATTAAATAACATTCGGGTACGTTCAAGATATTTTTAGGTTAATATCACAAGATTCAAATTTGCCAAGTTATAGTCAGACAAACCAATTGAAACAGAATAATAGCAAGACATCATTTGTGTGTCTATCAAGTACGAAAAAGTTCCAGAACTCTCTAAAGCTGAGGAGAACGAAGGATTTTACGATTTTGTTTTGATTACGTCCGTAGCCTCAACATTATCACTTAAATGTAACTATCTATCGCACAATTATCATTCTATCACCCTCGGAGAACATGTTTTAAGAAGTGTCCCTTAATCTCAGCTAGAAAGTTAATTAGGTGAAGTAATTTAACAGCAGATTAGCAAGTTAATTAGGTGAAGTTATATAGCAACTGGTATCCTTATCAAATGAACCAAGCACTTGAGCTACTAACTAGCAATTAAGATCAGTTGATGTGGTATGTTCTGCATTAGAATTTAGAACTACTCTTTGTTTATCAACTTTAGTTAAATGTCTTTTTGAGTTATCAGGGTCCTTATACTAACTCAATTAACTATAGACTAACAAATAAAAGAATTCAAAACTAAATGAACCCTAATGAAGGAAATTATGATTAAAATTATCTAAGAGTGACCTAACTATCTGTTCAACATGTCTAAATAACTTACCTTATACTCCCTTTGGTTGAAAAAATGTGTCCGCTTAGTCTTTATATTTGGTTCAAAAAGAGTGTCACTTACCAAATCAAGAAAGAATTTAACATTATTTTTCAAGATTTGCCCTTATTTAGTGTAAAGTGACCAAATCCCAATATCTATTTAATTAGAAATATCTTAGTCAAATTATCTATTTTTCTTTTAGGAGTTAGTATTTTCTTGATAGATATGCAAATGGCTAGGTGAACACTCTTTTAGAATCGGAGAGAGTATTCAATTATATATATTTTTTAAAAACCGACAAAAAATTGAATTGATAAAAAAAACGACAAAAATTGAAGCTACCAAAAGCCAACTTAATTGATTTGGTTTGAATTAAAGAGGAAAAAACCAATCCAAAGCGAACTATGAACGCCTCTATTTACCAACAAGTTGCATTACAATTAACTACACTAATTAGAAGAATCCAAAACTAAACAAACCCTAATGAAGGAAAACTAATTACGATATAAACTATCTAAGATTGGCCTAATGGTTTGTTCACATATGTCTAAATAGTATCAGTTTACCTCCTTTTTTTTTTTCAAAATCATAAATTTATACTATACCTGTAAATCCCCTTTTTGTTGGGTGTACATAAAACTCGATAAACATAAATCATTATTAATTATTTGTACATAAAGTTCATACGTCAGTTCGTTTGCCCCCTGGTACTCTACTTGCCCGCCACACTTCCTTTCTCAAAACTCTTCTCCATTTCCCTCTACAACGATAACTGTGACTTTTATATGTAAAAAATCCAAACAAGTCCTTAATTTCGCCCCAAAATGGACTCTTATTCTCAACTGTTGGAGAAAATTCGAATCCCTCAACCATCCCTACAAAAATTTGCAGTAATCTCGATCTTCGAGAAGCTTCGATCGGCTCCACCTCACTTGAACCCTAACTCCATACCTGGAACAGACGCCATTACTCAGTGCCTTCATTCCACGTCAGCTTCTGTACTTGATCAATCGGTTAGAGAGCTATGCCGCCTTGTAAGAGACTCCAAATTGGACCTTTCTCGCGGGTTAATGGAGCTCCAGTCTGCTCTCGAAGCCTCCGATTCGAAATTTGTCAGTTTATTTGTCAAAGGCATAGGTTTTCTTGTTCGGTTAGGTTTCCAGAAGAATTCGTTGCGGTTTATAGCTTCAGAGAATCATCCATTTGTCAAGGTAATTCCAATGTTAGCAAAGTTATTAAATGTGCACCTTCGCAGTTTTAAGTTTGAGTGTACTTGTTATTAGAATTGTGATAAATCCAAATTCTACATGGCTATATTAATCCGTGCGGTGCTACTATTGCTGTGTCACTTGGATTACTAAATGGGATAGATAGTAGTTTGGTAATGTGGCGCTCATTATGAGTAGCTACGTATGGAAGAAAGTAAGAGAGATTAGTAGTTGTAAGAATTCATTGCGGTTTCTAGCTTCAGAGACTCATCCATTTGTCAAGGTAATTGCAATGTTAGCAAAGTTATCAGAATGTGCATCTCTGCAGTTTTAAGTTCTAGTGTACTTGTTGTTAGATTTGTGATAAATTGAAATTCTATATCGCTATATTAATCCGTGCGGTGCTACTATTTCCATGTCTCTTTTACTGACAGGGGTAAGTTTGATTAAACGTAAAGCTATAAAAGGATTTTGATCGTGCTTGTTTGAAAGACTTGTTGGACTTGATTAGCCTGGGAATTAACATTGTACACAACACAAGAGCTTGTCATGTGTTTGTTCTTGTAGTTTATTAGCAATTAGTGTCTGATGAGTTTATTGCTTTAAAAATCTTAAATTAATTTATTTTGGTAATGGTTCTGATGTGAATCGGTTAATGGCCGGACAGGTGCTTTCTTGTCGAGTGGAGATTCAAACAGAGCTAGTGCAACAAGTGCTTATTTTTATAATGCAGAGCAAGTATTTGGGAATGGTGGAAGTTTGTGAATTCTTGATACCTTTCTTGAATTATTCAATTGTTAGGATGCCCTCATCTGTTTCAATTTCTTCATTTATAAGAAGTTTGATGTCGTCATTAGCTGGACTTTGTTGTTCGATTCCTGGGGAGGCCATTCCTGTTATGAAGCTTCTCATTGGGCGTTTGAAGTTCTTTCCATGCGACAATGCAGAAGTAAGTGTATTATTTATTATTCAAAATGTGTTTTCTCCTTTTATTCTTGCTATGGTGTCTGTTTGTCCGATGGATGCCTGCTTTCTGATAGATGTTCCATCAATATTTAAGTGCTTATGCTCTGTGATTAATGTGCAGGATTTTACTAATATTTCGCACTGCCTTGAATGCATTGTAGATGCGTATGTGGTGGTCCTGCAACAATTGGTGGAAATGGGATCGGTATTCAAACTGGCCTTTCCTTTTTTTCTTTCCCTTTTTTAGAATTTTATCACATTGTTTGGATTAAAGTTACTTTTGTTACATTTTAAGATTTATGTTGTTGTCTGGACTAACTAATTGCAAGTGGCATCATCAATGCTAGCAGCTGCTTCATGAAGTTCAGTTGTGTGGTGTGGAGCTACTGGATGCTATGTTCTCCTTATGTACAAATCCAAAGCACATGAGTTCAATTGAGAACATTTTAGAAGTATCAAGGCGCATATTGATTGTGCAAAAAGATCTTGGTTTGAGCTATATCCCTGAATTATCAACAGTTATGCTGTCCTTATTTATGGTACTTCCGCAGTCTGAACTTGAACACGAACAGTTCTTGGAGGTGAAACTTATTCTATTTCTGTTGAAGTGGAAAAATGAGAATGGTATGGTTACTAGTATTGTTGATTTTCTGGAAAAAGGTTGATATCTGATGCATTATATATATATATATATATTCTATTCAAATTGTCCTGGATGTCAAACAAAAATGTACTTAGTACCAACGGCACAGACCAGTTCACAATGTTATAGTTGCCTCCCTTTGTACGTATTGGAGTACTAAGGTGCTATTTCTTATTCTATTAGCCTGGAAGATATCACGTCTGTCTGCACTATCAAGTAGATCTTTGAAGATATGTAAAATATTTCAAAAGTAAAATAGTGAGTTTATGAACACTTTCACTTTTGAGAATATCTATGTGCTTTACTGGATAAATACCAGTCTCTGTTGCTTAATTTTCGCCACTAGCTAAATAAAATTGTTAAACTACTTTTGCAGAGCATGATGTCCTTAGAGATGCATATGATTTGAATGAAGAGCTCTTGTTCATCTTCCCTGCTATCAGCCTTCTTTCTTCTCCGTCTAAATCAGTAAAACAAGCAGCAACCGATTTGCTTCATATTTTGGGAAAGCTTTCGAATAAGCTACTTATTGCACAAAATACAGGAAAGCGAAAAGGAATGAAATTTCCTTCCATTAGTACGCCTAAGTACATAGTCTTCAGACTCTTGCAGCATATATGGCTTCAGGTTTATTTCATTGTCTCGGACCTCAAAATTTTATCTCATTGTCAAAGTGTGTAAATGATACTCCCTCCGGATCAAAAAAAGAGTCCACTTGACCATTTGCACACCCCTTAAGGAACTATTCACTCCAAGAAAAAAATATCTAAATTGACTAAACTGCAAATCTGGAAAGATAAGGTTAATTGTTTCTTGATTTAATAAGTGAACACTTTTTTTGACCCAAGAAAAAAAGGCTAAGTGGACACTTTTTTGATCCGGAGGGAGTATTAGTTAAGACACCTACACTCTGCAAGTGACATGTGTTTCTTGTCAATTATTACTAGATCATCCTACAAGACTTCCTGTAACACCCCCACCCACCCCCACACATAGAAAAAAAGAAAAAAAAAAAGAGGAAAAAATATTAATCTAAATTTACGCTTGAATTGCTTGAAGTAGAACCATATTCCATACATCTGCTTAAATAACATTCTCTGGCTGTTTTACAGGTTTTTTGTCTAAGTTTGCTTCCCGTTTTGATTGAAGCAGCTTCTTTTGCTCACCTGTAACCTTGCATCTTCTTGATGCTTTACTAATGACATTTGATTACTTTACCAAAAAAAAGTAACATTCTCTGAGTAGCAATGATAGTGTTGATGGTTCATTCAATCTTTGCTAGATTCTTGTTTTCATTCAATCTTTGCTAGATTCTTGTTCTTATTTTTATTCTCGGCATTGACTCAATGATGTCAGGGGGCAATTGAAGCATTATTTGCATTTTTTTCCCCCACTAATGCAGCTCCTGTTGAAAGTACTTTTCGTACTTGCCCTGTAACAAGTGGCTTTTTTTCAGGACCTATCTCCATTATCTGGTTCTTTTTATCTGAATTATGCGCCTGCTCATGTCACTCCTATTAGAGACAAGCACTATGTATCAAAAACTTGGAGCTCCTTGGTTACCGATCACCTGCGTCGTATTATTGCAAGAAGAAAGTCGTCATCCATCTCACAGTCTCAGAAGGTCTTTCTGACCGGTTAAGTCCTCATAAGCTCTTCTCGTTGAGTTCAGGTTCCACCTGCAAATTTTTATTGTTGAAATTTTCAACTTCTGTTCTATCCTTTCTTCTTGCAGATATGCCCATGATACTCAGTGCGATTGCCTGTGTCCTTGTCATGCATCAAACAGATGGGAGCTCTTCTGTTGATATCTTGGCTAATAGCAGCAATGCAGATCCTAAACTTGGTGTCCCTTTGTTGCTAGTCATTCAATTCTACAATCATATATTTTCCACAAATACAGGTGTTGATTTTCATGGAGTTCTGGTGAGTTTTAGTTTGCTACGTCAAGATCTATTAGCCATATTTATTATATCGTCTGTATTTACTCTTTTTTCTGGTGGATGCCTTCTCATTACTTGGATACGTTCTGTTTCAAAACATGTGCAGCTAAAACTTTTGGAACTGCTGCCATCACTTGCTTCCCATCCTGCAATCATACCTCTCATTATTCAGACATTGTTGCCTATGCTTCAGAATGATAAGAAACCGTATGCTGATTATACCCTCTTTTGATATCTGTTGTTTGTTTTACAGGTGGATGTCTTACTGCCTACGGATGATGTATTGCATTATTTGATCATTTCTTTTCAGCCTATAAGTTTGTCTTTCTCTTGAAGAATGTTGTATGTAAATTGCATATCATTTTGTCAAACAGTTCATGGGGTAACTAGCTATTTGCTTGAGAATATCTGTACTTTGATTGGTCTAAGAGTTATGGTCAATTATCACTGAGTTGTGTATTGTTTGCTCTTAAGGGTATAAATCGTTGGTTAGGAAAGTGATCAGTCACCAATAGTTATTTCATCTTTTTCCTCCGTACACGGTTGTTGATAAGTAAAGTTACAGTATGCTGCACTATCTTGAGTTCTGCTACTTGTACTTTTTTACTAGCAGTTTATTCTTGAATAAGTTGAAAACATCATAACGTGATAGAGATAGTTTATATCTGAACATGCATACATGCCGCCCTTCTCCTGATGAAAGTTTATCACCATTTATAGCCTTTATTATGAGAGCTGGTCAATGGTCTCTTAAATTGTAGTATATTAGCACTTGTTAGTGATCTAAGACTTCTGATAATGTTCATTCTACTGAAAATATAGGTGGATATGCCGTTCATACATTTATCTTTAATACTTTTGATGTATGTTATTTGTCTTATAGCGTTCTATTTGCCACTGCAATTCGTTTACTTTGCAAGACCTGGGAATTCAACGACCGTGTCTTTGGGACCTTGCAGGCAAGATTATCAACCTTACGATCATTCTCATGACTATCATTGTTTTGTCATTCCTTTCACTGCTGCTTGTAATGAACATGTTATATGCAATAAACACGAGGAATCAAAATTGAGGGGAGTTCTGAACTGAACTAGTCTTTACTTTCCGTCATCACATACTTGGCCTCTGAGACAAATCTCTTTGCCTCAAACTACAACAACAACAACAACATACCCCGTGAAATCCCACAATATGAGGTCTGGGGTCTTTGCCTCAAACTACTACACTGTAAATTTGGACAGTTGACGAATTGGTAACATGCTAGGAGAAAATGATTTTCCCTTTAACATTTGGCTAGGTGCCTATGGTACCACATCATGTGCTTAAGTCTTAAATAACCTGAATATAACAGAGATTTTTTTGAGTTACTCCCTCTGTTCCAGTTTAAGTGGCAACATTTCCTTTTTAGTCCACACCAAAAAGAATGACAACATTTGCTTTTTAAGCCTTTATTGCCACACAAATGTTATGGCATATTTAAGACCACGAGTTTCAAAGGTCTTCCTTTCTTAAACTTCCCGCATCTTCAGACTTTGCCACATAAATTGACACGGAGGGAGTATATAGCATTTGGTCAAAAATAAAAATTGGCTGCAAAACTATTATCTTCGTGCATATGCACAAGTTAACTGTATGATGTTATCTTTGGCATACTTGAATACCTAATAAAGAAACTTCTTTTCTGAGGCCCCAATTTTAACATATATTGTATTTTCTACTCTAACAGCTTGCATCATTAATCTCTTTTCTTTAATAAGTACTTCCTCCGTCCCAAAAAGATTGTCTTAGTTTGAATTGGCATGGAGTTTAAGAAATTTAGGAAGAATTTTGAAATTTGTGGTCCAAAACAAGCCTTAGATATTAGCTATGTTGCTCGGACTCTTCAAAAATATCGAGGGTGTGTGTCAGAAAGTCCAAAAGTAGTGCATTTTTGGAGAATCCGACACGGTGCGGCAACAAAAGTGAAGAGTCCACGCAACTTAGGATATTAGTGTGGTTGTAAATCATCTCATAAAGTTAAATTGTTTCTAAATATAGAAATGTGCCAATCTTTTTGGGACAAACTAATAAGGAAAGTAAGACAATCTTTTGGGGACGGAGGGAGTAAAATATATCGTACAGAAAGGCACCCAATGCACATGCAAGAAGTGATTGGAAAATCCCAAAATATATAAACCAGGTCACCGGCAAACTTTTTTCCCCATTGCATTAATCCTTCACCAGACTGAGAGATTCTATTGTTTTTTTTTTTTTTTTTGAATGGGAGAGATTCTATTGGTTTATTCACAGCTTTTGCTTACCAAATTTTAGACAACATGACTAGAACTGGTATACTCCATTCTTATAAAGAAATAGTTTAGCAGTTACTAAAGTATGGCACCACAAAATTAACAACTGCCATGAATATATCGGTCGAAGTTTTCTTGGATGATTGAAGAATGAAACTATGTTACTTTGGGTTATCTGAATATAAAAAATTGATGAACCATGAACTATCTCATAAAACTTGATTCATTATGAAAAAAAATGAACTATCTCATAGAAAAATTGATTCAGCCCGAAGATAGGTGGATAAATTTTTTAGGTAGTTCTGAAGTGACATGTTATTACTTGGTAATTGTGGAGTTTTAATGTCAGTGGGTCAGATTACCCTTAATATGTGGCACAGACGGTCATTGTTTTTCTTTTTCTGGTGAAAACTAGGGAGTACTACAAGCAGATAGATTTACTCGGTTTGCGTCTCAGCGAGATATTTGCATTAGTATGGCTGTTTCCATCTGTGATATCTGCAGAAGAAATCCTGATCGTGGAGTGGACCTTATTTTATCTATTGCGGTATGCTGTACTAGTTAGTTTCTTTAGTAGATGTAAAATCAAGCTCCTTAATTATATTTGTTTCAATTAACAGGCTTGCATTGAGAATCAAGATCCTTTAATGCAGTCTCTGGGTCTTCAAAGCCTTGGTCACCTCTGTGAAGCAGATGCTATTGGTAAACCTACACTATATATGTTAAATTTTCAAATGTCAAATTCGTGTGAGATGTTGGTAATTTGACATAACCCCACTCGATCCACCGGAGACACAGCTGGAACTAAAAAAACTTTTTTTTTTTTTTTTTTTTCTAATGCATCTGAAAAATGTACTTCCCATGATTTTTTTTTTAGAGCTGCTAAGACACAGAAACTTCTCTATGATTGTTTTCTGATCAGGAATTTTTTTTCCAAGATTGTGGTAATACATCTAGTTTATGTGCAGGAAAATATAGGTACGTTTTAGCAATCTTTGTACTGTTGGATGATAGATCTCTCAAATATGTGTCTTTGACAGATCGGGAAAGAGATTGAAATGCAGCTTTTCCTTAATATTTCCTTATTTTCATTAGGATTCAGTGGATACCTTGTGTTCTTCTGTTTCTTCTATTTTGTCATTTCGTTGCTTTCTTATAGTGAAAGAAAAGCACTTAGATGTGGTCAAGAGGTATTGATTGATTCTCTACGTCCTCGCAACTCAAGAAACTAGCATGTTTTTTGACTCTCTTTCTTTTCACATGCAATTTTCCTTTTCAAATTTTCCCTTTGACACCAATTATGTCATGCACTTGTTTCAGATTTTTATTCTGCTTGGGATGTGATTGGGAAGCATGTGCTAAACTATTCAGCGAATGCCATGGTCGCTGACAGGCAAGTAAAGGTTATCACACGCTTAGTAAACCATGAAAAAGTGACTATCCAGTATCTGATTGTCAAGAATTTTGCCAAGTTGTGAAGATCAGCTTTCCACTAATCAAACTTCAGAATGATAACTCTGATAATAAGCTTTGCTACATCTCCTGAGAAATGAACATTTTACTCAAGTATTTTCTGTACGGTAGTTGTAAGTTTTCTCCGTGACTACACAATCTGTAATGTTGCTGTCCCAGTAAATATTTTCCAGCGTCTTCCAAATGCTGGACATTAATACAATTACCTTTAACAACATAAATGAAGTTTTCTGTGACTTTTTTTTTTTTTTTAAAAGGATAAGAAGATTCTGAACTTTTCTAAGCAGACTTGTATTATCGTTGCCGGGTTTTCTCTATGACTACTTGTACTATCACAAACAAATTTGTGTTTTCTTGTGTATAATCTGAAGGTGCATGTTTGAAAGTTATATTCATTTCCTTGTAGCTTCTCTCTTCCTTTTTCATCATTTACTCTATCATGAGCATTTCATGTTCTCATGTACTCACATTTCTTGACAAATCTGATCAAATATTTCAAAGTTTTTCCTTCTATCTCAATTGTCAGCCTCTGTCTTCTTTTGAAATGGGGTGTGATGGATGCTCAAGCATACCCTGAAGCATCAGTAGATGTGTTGAAGATACTGTGGGATATTGGAACCTCCCAAGACTTTAGGCCAGCTTCCTTATGGTCCAAAGCTCGGGCATCTGCCTTTGTGGCATTAGCCAATTATGAGGTAGATCTTGTAATTTCCCTTGCTACCTACTCTAATATTTTAATAGACAAATCTTAAATATGTATGGCCCCCCTGCATTCAATGTGCTCTTGCCATAGGCGAATCTAGGATTTTTAGATGGGTGCACTACTAAAGAAAGGAGAAAAAAAATGCGTCAAGTGGGGATTGATCCTTGAACCTCTTGGTAAATAACTTAGCTTTCAACCAAGAGCATGACTAAGCCTTTTGTAGCATGGGTTCCAGAAGGTAATGCTAGATATATTTTATGAATGACACACATTATATACCGAGTTTAGTCAGGCAACCATGAGTTCACGTGACCCTTTTTTAACACTTAAATTCACAACTACTCTTGCCTGATAAAGAATCTGAACATCTAACCCAACTCTGTAAGGAAATAGGTGAAGCAACCCAAATCTATACGAACCATTTTGGATGCCCTTGTATATTCAAATTGGGGCATTACATGTATCCAACACCCTCCCGTATGTGTAACATACCTATGGGGTTCAAACTGGATCTGTATGCATGCTGTAGTACGCGAACAGTTTAGCGAAGGTTAGCTTTGATATCATGTTAGACAATTTAAGTATCTAAATCTTGAAGGGCAGTTTGGTTACTTGTTTAGGGAAATAATCCTTCTCGTAACCTCCACATAGATTCTTGGCTATTTTGTTGCCATTTTTGGTTTTCATACTAATACCCATGTTTTTTTTGAAACTGAAAAAAAAAAAAAAGATCTTTAAACCACTTTGGATACTGTCTTAATCAATATGGCAAACTTGTTACATTGCCAATGACTTAGAGGAAGTTGTATCTCATTTTGCTCAGTTCAGGTGAGTTTTCTGGTTGATAACTCCCTTATCTCATAGCTGTTGTCTCAAAATCTGCATTTCCTTAGGTAGAGCATCTTGAAAGAAGTATTCCAGATTTCAAGGACAGAAACTATGAGTATCTTGTGTCCGAAACTGACCCTGAAGTGCTTACTGCGCTGGAAGGATTTGAAGTCAAACTTTTAACTTTTGAACACATGTGAGACACAATGTTGTTAATTTCTTGTTTTGATTAATTTCTTTTTTGTCAAAGATGCCAATCTACTGCTTTTTTTTTTTTTGCAGCACCCGTCGAAGATTAGTAAAGCAGAAAAGGGTGTCTGCAAACAAAATTGAGAAGCTGTTAGATGTTTTTCCTCATCTCATCTTTGCTTCAGGTACTGGCGTACGGTTTCTCTATTTGTCCAGTTGATTGGCTCCTAAGCTTGTCATCTGGATATCCACCAACCAAATATGCTTTTGCTTCTTGGTGAGGCCCTTTTCCCCTCACAAGCACCTAGGTTAGCATATTTCTATAACTCACACGCTTTGTTTGCGATATTTTTAATCGCACGGAAATGATCATTTTGCTCCTTGACCAAATGCAAATAAGTCTGACATATAGCATATGAAAGGGTCTAGGCCTTTGTCCTGAAGACTTGGTCTGTGTATAAATTGTGTCGAAGTAAGTAGAATGCAAATCATCTTTTATTTACTCTTTGCACCTTATTTATGTATGTTCTTATTGGTTGCTATCAAGGAAAAGAAAGAAGAGAAAAAGAATTACCTGGTGCAGCTCTTTTTTGCCTTTCCTTCACAAAGAAAGATTCAAGGAAGCCAGGAGCAGCGGAGGTAAGATAACTAAAACGTGGGATTGCAACCAAATTTTTTTGTGTTCCACCTGGAATCTTCACGTGCATTGTTTGATGCTCAGGACTTGCAAGATGTACAAGCTAAATATGAAGCCTCACTGGTTGATATAGCAACATCTCTTCAACTGTCAAGAAATACATTGATAGCAATTCTTTCTTTGCAATCATGGAAGCCCTTCATGCGGAGGTGGATGAGAGCCCATATCTTGTTACTTGATGCTAAGTTGCAGACTGCTGTTTTGGACAAAACGCCTAAAGCTGCTATTGAAATTCTGAAGGTGTTTTTGTACTCTCAACTTGTTAATGGATTTTTTGTTGATCTTTTAGCTTATTTTTTAGCATTACGAACTTCATGTCTACATTTTCTGATGCAGAGTATGACAGCAATTGCAGAGAGATCTCTCCCTCGAGCTGCTGAGAATATCGCATTAGCTGTTGGAGCCCTTTGTTCGGTAATTGATTTCTCTCCTTGCTTTTGGAAACATTCTACTTGAAAGATAGAACCTTTCTCAGCAGCTCATATTGTGCTCTACTGGAGTAGGGAGATTGACATGGATTCCGTTTGTCATAAAATCAGTCAGGGACTACTGTTCATATGATTTTGTATGCTGCTTGGTATTTGGAAATATATAGGCCTTCTGTCTCTCTGACTTTTTCTTTCTTCTAGGTGTTGCCCGCTTCTGCACATGCTGTTAAAGCGACCGCGTCAAAGTTTTTGCTGGATTGGTTGTTCCAACATGAACATGAGTATCGCCAGTGGTCAGCAGCAATCTCTCTTGGTGTGGTGTCAAGTTGCCTACACCTTACTGATCACAAGCAGAAATTTGAGAATATCAATGCACTGCTTGAGGTATGAAGTTCATTTGTTATTCACATCTGCATTTTTTCATATTCAGTGATCACAAGCGGTTGGATTAGCCTTGTTAACCTCGTAATGGTAATCATTTTTTAGTTTTATTGCCTACGACCTCCCAAACTAGTTTGCATTTCTTTGGAATTCAAAATGTTAGAATGCGTACTTCTGTAGGTGTTACTTATACATACTAGATTAGAGTGATTATATTTGTTTGCTGTGTGTATTTGAGGACTGAGGTCATGTTGTTACTTACTATGAACAACATGAATATGCATTTTATTTAGAGGATAATAGATTTCCAGTAGAAAGTAAATGTATCTTTATAGTTGATGGTAATTTTCTTGTTAGGACGGTGGAAAATAGAATATATTTCTTGCAATTATCTTTATATTGCTTCCTTTTTCTCAGTCATCTTTATCATGTTTCTATACTATTTTTCCATGGCTTTTTATACTATTTTGATTTCCTTGTCCTTGTGCCGAGGGTCTCCAGGAAACAGCCTCTCTGCCTCCCAAGGTAGAGGTAAGGTCTGCGTACACTCTGCCCTCCCCAGACCCCACCTTGTGGGATTTCACTGGGTATGTTGTTGTTGTTGTAGTGAATGTTTATGATAATAGAATGAAACAAAATGAACATGATACTTGATTAAGCAGCAATGGCAGTTGTAGAAAGCTAGATTGCTCAAAGCATACTTAAAATGAGGGCATTTCAGGTTGCATCTGTGAGCAAAAGCACACTTGTGAAAGGAGCTTGTGGAGTTGGGTTAGGTTTTTCATGTCAAGCTCTTCTAGCTAGAGCCGATGCTGATGATAATGCTCACCCGGGCAAAGAGACATACAAGATAGAGGAAGCAGATTTGTTGAGAAAGATCATCAGGACCTTATCCGAGTTGATCTCTCAATTCACACCTTCTTCAGCAGATGTTCTTGAAACTCTATCGGTATCTTTTCCACTTGGATCAGATCATTTGAATTCAGATATTGCTGGTGAATTTCTTGGTTCGACCAGTGAGAATTTAGAGGAAGATGTGTGGGGCGTTGCGGGGCTTGTATTGGGTTTGGGTAATTGTGTTGGTGCAATGTACAGAGCTGGGATGTGTAATGCAATTCTCAATGTGAAAGCGTTACTTATTTCGTGGATTCCACACCCTACTGAAGTTACAACTATGAGCAAAGATCATGAAATTTTATTATCTGTGGGCTCGTGTCTTGCTGCACCAATTGTAATGGCCACGTGTCAGAGGTTTGAACTTACTGATGATGCAGATCTGGAACATCTATTGAGTTCCTATAAGGAACTGATTTCTGACTTACTCTCTATTAAAAGATTTGACACCTTCCATCAGAGCTTATTGATGGCATCTTGTTTGGGGGCAGGAAGCCTTGTTGGTGTGGTTTTGAATGAAGGGTTGCACTCTTTGAAAATTGAACACATTAAAGAATTGTTACTATTGTTCAGAAAAAGTTACTCTGACTCCAATCCTCCTCTTATTCATCTTGGTGCCATGCTTGGAGTTGTAAATGCATTGGGAGCAGGTGCAGGGACACTGATTGAACCCCACCCTTTGAGCTCATCACATGCTTCTTCTGATCGGAAGGTGTAAAACTTAGTTTTTTATATATACATATATGTGTGTATCGGAGAGAGAGTGTGTGTGTATATATATGAAAGCTATTAGAAAACCAAAAAATCTGTATCTTGTCATTTCTTTACTTGATGATTTTTCTATTGTTCGCAGGAAGCTTCTTATATATCTGGTCCTTTAATTACAAATGCTGTTCTCGAGCCTGATTTAACATCACTAGTGCAAGAGATGTTCCTAGTTGCGCAAAATTCTGATGCCAATCAGTTACAGCAGCATGCAGCATGGGCAATTTCATTTCTTAGACAGTATTTGTGGGTCAAAGAACTCCAAAATTATGGAAGTACGGCAGAGAATGATTCTGTTGGTGCGAAGACTGTCTCACAAAGTTTTCCTGAGGACAGCACGGTCATGAAATTGTCTTTGTGGCTAATGCATCTGAACTATCTCGGGGTAAAATATTTTGCTTCTTTGCTTATTCAATAATGCAGTGTTCTTATTCAATAATGCAGTGTTATTATGTTTAAGTGGCATTCTTCCTGTGGATTTGTATAGGCATTTGTTGCATTATAGAATTTGAGGTGCACAGCTTAATTTTTTCTTTCAATAACCTTTCATAGTGCCATTAACTTTCTTAGTTATTGAGCTTCACCAGAGTTGACATGCTTTATTGGTCATTTTCTTTGAGCTTCCGATCAGCCTGTACAACCTTACTATGACCTTCCGATCAGATTTGACATACCCAAAGTATTTCAATTATTTTGTTACCAATGATTGTTTTTCTTCCTAAGCATTACAAGTCTCATTCTGAAACTAGTTTATTTATTGCATATAGTTAGTTTGGCATATCAAGGACAACTTATATGGAGAAGTGACTCCATATCTTGTTTGGCAAATCATTTACAAACTGTATGCTACTTCCAATATTTTTCAAATTCTTAAATGATACTAGCACAAAGGAGTAACTCTCTTGGGAAAGAGGATTCCTTGTCTTTTGCATTTGGCGCTGTTCTACTGCCAATTTGTGACAGCTCCCCTTTGCAAATTTTGTGGCTTGCCAATAATAAAAAGTGTGTATGTTATTGACCTTTTTCTTTCTTTACGTTTGAGGTTAGACAGGTGATGTTTCACATGTAAACACAGTTTCTAGTATTCTGCGGTGTCTTTCACGTGCTTCTAGGCTACCACCATTGGATTGGGGAGCAATCATCAGACGGTGCATGAGATATGAGGGTCAAGTTGCTGGCTTGTTGGTGCAAGACATAACTTTCGAGAGAGGAAATCTCAGGGAGGAATGCTTACTTTTCTCATTATCACATGCTAACCAATTTGATACTCTCCTTAGCTTCCTTGATGAGCTATGCGACATCCCTCGGTTGAGGATGCTTGAGCCTCGTCTGCAATTCTTTGTGCTTTCACATTTGGCAGATCTAGTTAAGATTTTCTCAGGTTCTCGGGTCGTGAAATTATTTGAAGATGTTGCTGAGTTATTATCATGGTCTGCTTGTTCTGAGAGTTGCAACTCCCTAGAGAAAATCTCATTTAGGATTTCATGCTGGAGGGGACTTAAATTGTGTTTGGATGAATCTTCTCACCATAGTCAAGACTTTAAATCTAGCATGGAAAAATGCATGGAGTTTCTCTTTACTTTGCTGCCTTGTGCTCATACTGAAGGGCCATGTCAGGGTAAAATTTTTGAAGAATGGTCTGAAGCAATTAGATGCCTTGAGAAGGCTCAACAAGGATGGCTATTGGATCTTCTAAAGGTGTTGCAGAACTTTTTTCTTTCACTTTTCTCCTTTTTTTCTTTTTATTTTATCATTCTTTTGGAAGAGATTTTGGGTTGGCCAGGGGTTTCTATTGGTTTTGCAAAACTGAAAATGGCATCATTGAAATTGGATATTGGACATGGTAATTGTTGGACCTGTTCGTATATCTTCTTTATGGGAGAACTTAGTGGTCAAGTATTATTAGTCACCATTCTATTTAGACTAATTCACTCTGTACAACTCGTGGGTGATAGGCATATTTTACAATAGTTAATTGTTTATGAGTGCTAAGTACATTGGTAAATCACTAGTTCATTACAAAATTGTACTTTTCTTTTCCTTTAACAATTATTACAGAATTACAGAATTACCTATGTTCCTCTGCTCCATGTAGGTTTCAGAGGTGAATTTCACTGTCGCAAACTCTCTGCCGTTTGAAACTGTGAAAAAGATTCAAGCAATAGCAAAACTAGTCCAAAGTGGTTCCCTGCCATTGACTGTGCTTGGTAAGCTGAAAGCTTGTCTTTTGGACTGCAGATCTCAAGGTTAGGCTCTATTCAGACTATTGAAGATGATATGTAATAGTTAGCAAATTCTAGTCTGAAGACTTCCATTTATCAACATGTTAAGTGCATTATGCTAACTGTTGTGGTGTACTCTCTAAGTGCTTCAAGATTTCTGCACAGATATTTGGGATGCTCTAACTGAAGTTTCAATAACCGTACAACATGCTGAAGGGAATGCCAAAAGACAATGGCTCATTGAGGCACTGGAAATTAGTTGTGTTACGAGATTTCCTTCCACGGTAAGATGATTTACTTCAGATTCATGCAGAATATGGCTCATCTTTCTTCACATTTGTTGTCTGCATATGTCCATGGTGCACTTCATACATAGTGGCGTGCACAGTTGTCTGCAATTAGTGATTTTTGGTGAGCATATGCTCCACTGTGAGCCAACATGTCCACGAAGGGGACTTCTTGGGGTAGCTCGATTTATACGCATGTTCTGAACCCAATTTTGGAAATGCTGTCCGGAGTTAAAACACTATGTTAACGCTATATTCCAGGCCTTTGCCTCTTTCAAAGTGTTCACATTACATTCTCTAGATCATCGACACTGGGATTAGGTACCCCTCAAATTACTTTCAAAATCTGGTTTCTATGCTAGGACTGTTACTGTTTCTGTCATTCCTGTTCATGATGTGGTAGAAGCTGTTGGTTGCTATATGTAGACAGTTCATGATTGCTCCCTCCCTGCTTTTCTGTAGGCTCTGCAGTTTGTCGGCCTGCTATGTGGAAGCTGCTGTATCTATAGGCCCCTGTTAATTGTGGACAAATTCACTGTGTTGAGCGATCTGCCAGTCACCCTCACGTCCCTCCTCTCTGATAGCACCTGGATGACAGTAGCAGATTCTGTTGTTTCTTATTTGTGGGCATCGACAGAGCGGATATATGAGTGGAACAAACAACTAAAAGGTGATTGTGATCAGTTACCTAATACACAGCCCATTGACACAAGTGAAAATGATATAGCCCGCTTTATTCTACTAGTGATGTATCAAGCTTGTGTCTCTTTGAAACACCATCTTCCTCCAGAGAAACAGCTTCAGCTTGCCAACATGGTGGTACCAACAAATATGGATGTCCATGAGTTGCACGCAAGGTTAAATTGCGATGTGAAGAGTATCTCTGCTTTCAGTCCTTGACTAAAGCAGTATGGGTCTCTTTGGACCTCAGTTTGCGTTGTCACAAATATTCCAGGATACGCGGCTAAAATAGTATGTGTAGTAATTTAAATTGCTGCCTAGATGGAAACAATATTTCTCGATAAAAGATGGATATACAGAGACTTATCTCAGATGGTGTAATGAATTGAGCAGTTCAATTCCATGCGCTTTTTGTGTGTTTGGTACGAGGAGAAGTTGTGGAGAAAGTAATTGAAAGGTATCTTACGAGAAATGATTTTCTTCGTATTATACTGGTTCCTTCATCGTTTCAAACAAAAAAGAAAATGATTTGTACCTCCTTTTCTATATTTTCCAGCAATGCTTTTCGACAAATATGCTTCCAATGACTTCCTTGATATCTCTAGGTCTTGGATAATTGAAATGATGCGATCCTCGTTCATATTGAAACCCAATCAAATAATCATCTCATCGGTCCGACAGATTTAACCCCTCAAACGCCTCAATTCAGTTTTATTAAAACTTGACCAAAAATCGCAAAACATGTCTTTCCCCTTTCCATCTTTTGTGAATACAAAATGAAAATTTTGAGAAGTCCGCAGTTCACAAAACAGAATAATAAGACCGGTAAATGTCAGCTACTAATTATCAAAAGAAAGCTCGATGCATAACTTCAGTCCAGAAAGAATTGTCATATGACTGATCCGGGATTAAACAATCAACCTATAACAAACAGGAATTAACCCAAATACAAAGTGGCAGCAGATTAACCTTCTCCTGCAGCTGACCTAGCTTGTACATGTTTCTTCACAGTTTTGTACAGGAGATACAATATGCACCGACAAAACGTGATTTTAACACAAATAAACTTGGTCAACATACAAAACTGATCTAGAGCCTTGAGGCAGATACATATTTCATGACAACTGTGACTAGTATGAGAAGATTTTTTTCTTTTTCTTTTCAAAATTAACTGTTTTGAATAAGCAATCAAAGGCTTAGGTCACAGGAACCCAAATTCTGGTAGAAAGCTGCATTGGGTAAGAGTGGGGAAGTCACTTGAAATAAATAAAAAACCAAAATTAAGGGCACCATCTCATCTGCAATTTCTTGTCAGAACTATAGTATATCCTCAGCTGTCTGAGCATTCAGTGACTAAAGAGAATTAAATACAGCCAACCAAAAGGACCAGTTGATGGTCTAAAATCAGAAAATTCCTCTTTACATTTGCAGATAATGTGAGAACAAAATTGAAACTGATACGAATTGGGATGAATTAGTAGCTGAAATTAAAGATTAACAGACTACAAGGAGAATTTAAAGACAAAAGATAAAAGTTCTCATTTCATAAATGCAACAGTGACAAGGAATGAGCTTATATTGTGCTCTTCCTAGTTTAGGGACTAATGGGTAAATAAAGTAAATACTATGACAAAAATGAAAGGACTAAAGTGCAATGCTTGGTACTTGATAACTAATTGGGCCAAGCCATATAACTAACTCCATCTGTACACTTCTGCAAGCAGCGAGTACTACCTAAGCGTGCCAATTTCCAGAACACATCAGAAACTGAGATTTGTCAATCGCTAAAACTCCTGAAATTACATTTAAATTTACCTTGCTGTACAACTCTGAGAATTAGGCCATCATCGTGATCAATCACATTGAGCTAACTGTTAACCAGACGCAGAAGTTGAGCTTGACTTGAATCTTCATTCATCTTCTCTTCTTTCTTGATTTTCAGGTTCACCGTTCCCTGCCCCGCTTCCTTCCTCCTGCGAACCAGCCAGACAATTGTTTGCAATGGATTGCCCATTAGCATCTGAAGGCTGCTTTGAAGCTGGGGTGACATTTTCTCCAACACCAGTATCCTTTGCAGAATTACTGGATTGCAACCACATAAATTGCAGAGTTTGGCCTTGCCAGCATTTACCATTCAGATATGCTCTTTCAGCAGACCGACGTGATCGGAAAGATATCCTAGCAGATGTACTTTGCACCTCTGAGCCATTATTACAATCTTGAGGTTGCACATCTTCCAGCTCAACAGAAGGAAGATCACCAAATGTAGAAAAATGTTCCTTCAGGACGTCAACCTAAAAAAGGAATATATAAATGAGAATACAAGAACCACAGCAAGTGAATCTACAAAATAACCTGAACCATGTACTAGACAAGGGAGATAAAACAAATTAAAGGTTAAAACAAGTCATCCAAGTTCCTTCTTCACATATCTATAAGAAATTTGGGGTACCTAAATTGCCATAGCCGTAAGAAGGAATTTCCAGAAAACCAAAGATGAGCAAATAAGCCAACAAACAGTAGCCTCATGTAGCTCATGCCCAAGTCATGAGTGCATTAAAAACAAATTAAGTGCATGCTTCTCAAGATTTGAAACCATCTACCTAAAACACATCATACCAAGGAGCACAAGGTGAGAGGCACAGAATTCGATACCCCGCATCTCCACTAAGAACCCTTTTTCCTTATCAAATAAAAAAAAAAGGAGCACAAGGTTATAGCAA
The DNA here is from genome assembly GCF_019175385.1 of Lycium barbarum. NCBI lineage: Eukaryota > Viridiplantae > Streptophyta > Magnoliopsida > Solanales > Solanaceae > Lycium > Lycium barbarum. Next base: position 104,591,098 of record NC_083348.1, on the reverse strand, counting down.
AGACATACATATGTTTTCACCCTTACAGCTTTGCTGTGGAAGGATCAACTAAATCATAAATGTGCTAAATGGGACAAACCCTTGCTGATAATACATATTTTAAGTCTACCACATGAAAGAGCGTGTAAGGAAAAAAGCATAACAGCATAAGAAAAGGGAAGTAAGAAATATCAGCAATTTTTTCTCTTTTAAAAGATTTTAATACAAACGTCAATTTCCTAGAGTGAGTGAGAGAGATTACATTTGCCAGACCACTTGGCAGAGGTGGAAGGATCTTGAATGCGGTGGGTCTGTTATCTAGTTTGTATCTATTTAAGATAAAAGGTGCGCCAACTGGTGCCAATGGACGGATTGACTGCTTCAAGTTTGAAGATTCCTGCTCTGTGACAATCGAAGATGATTTAGAACAACTGGGTTCGGCGCTCTCTGTAGATCTGCTATTAAATGGTGTTGCTTCAGCATGTGGTGATGACACAGCATTACTAGGTTCTACGGGGCTTGAACTTTCCACTTCACCAGTGGTGGAAACTGTTCCTCCCTTTGGTTTCTTCACAGCCTGATCTGGCACTGCCTCATCTTTTACAACCACAGCCTGCATAAGAAAGGACGCAGAAGAGATGGGGGTTTCAATTGCCAGTTATTAAGATAAAGAAGTATTTACAACTACTACTACTGCTACGTTTCAATCTTGAGCAAGTTGGGGTCGACTACATGAATCCTCAGTGGCCATGTAGCTCCAATTAAGAGCAACTCATACCAATAGTAACCCCAAAAAAAGAAAGAACAGATCAATGAAGTTGCATCACCATACATGGGGAGGTAAACAAATGAACTGCAACAGACATCCGAATGATTTAAGTTACACAAACACAGTTACTTTTTTTAGAAGATAAACAACACAAATTCTGCAGCCAAGTTGATCCCCAAATATTTCCACCACTTCTCAGTTAACGATAAGGAACCTAATCAGACAACACCAGCAAAACGCTGGTTGAGAATAGCATATAATGGTATATTTCAAGTGCACAAGACAAGCATAAAAAGTAAAGCGACCATAATTGTGAGATAATAAGCCTAAACAAAAAAAAAGTTCTCTACAGTATTAAGAAGAGGCCATTACTTGCTTCTCAAGTTTATCCAACTTGCGTCGGAACTCATTCCGCTTTTGGTCAAGCATCTCCTGCTTCTTGCGCATTTCTTCCTTCAGAAGTTCTAGAGTTTCCAGCTTTTTTTGCAAAGCTGGTGTGGTTTTGGGACCATTCTGAGCCACAGACTTGGGCAGATCACAGGTGGCTAATGGAACAAAAGCATTTTCAGCAGTTTTTGGGGCTACTGTCCGCAAATTGTCTTTTCTTTTATGAGGAACAGATAGATGGGGTGGAACTGTACTGGGGGTCCCACTGTGGGGTAAATTACTACTACCATTTACTCCATCCATAATCCTATCCCTGTTTGCCCAGAAAAGCTTTATAAAGCGGTTTCCCATCACAGCATCTGGTGCTTTTAAAGCAGCCTCAGCTTCTTCCCTCTTAGAAAATTGAACAAAAGCTCGTTCACCATTCACCGGGATGTAGATGTCAATAACCTCCCCAAATTTTTGAAAATGTGAAAGAAGGGCTTCTGGTTTGTTGTCTTTTTGAGGAATCCCTCTTACAAATAGCGTACGAAGTGCCTTTTGAGATGGTTTTCGCATATTGCCTCCAGGACTACTTTGGGGCTCTGATGATGATTCCATCATTTGCGGGTCTATGGTATCTACATTTGTTTTCTTACCATGATGGGTTACACTCTGAGTGCCGCTAAATGATTCCAACTTATTTTTTGAACTACTGATTCTTCCCCACACACTTTGAGATCCTGAAGCTGCTCCAGCACCTCTATCTAGACGCTCAAGTTTATAGCCATCATACAGCCCAACCTGATCTTGATCAGAGGAGTCCGCATTCAGCAAAGGCCCCATGTCATCAATTTTAGACCGATTTACATCCAAGAGTGCTGCTGAAGTTGCAGGATGATCATTTGACCATAAAGGCTGATCAGGATCATAAAAATCAGCTCCCCCAACCATAGAATCACTACCAAAAGTATCAGTCATACCTAATCCACTTTCAATCACAGGAGGGTTGATACCTTTTCGATGTAAAGCTTTTCCACTAGCTGATGAGCTAGAGGGGCCTACTGTAGGTAAAGATCCTTGTGCAGTATTTGGTCCCAGCATATGAGCATTGGGAAGCGAAACAGGAAGATTAAACTGAGAAAGGCTCTGCAATTCGGAACACAAAAAGTCAGAATCAAAGTGCCCAAGAACATAGAATTTAATGAAAGAGATAAACAACTATTTGTCAGCTGAAAGGCCTACCTGAACATCTTCAACAACAATACGATTTACTCCATGCTCCAGTGGGCACATATCTCCTCTTAGGCAAAATCCACGCTCCTCGAAGTCTCTACACATTTGCCTTGGAATGCCCATACTCATGGCAGGATTCAAGGCTGTCCTAAGTGTTCCCTGTAAACCAAGGGTATGAAGTGTATCAAAACCACCATTGGGTATTCCTGGAACCATTCCAAAAGCATTCCACGACGAACTCGGTCCGCTAGAAACATTTTGCACCCCCCTTCCAGTATAAAGAAGAGGTGGAACCAATTGAGATGCAATATCAATAGTGCTGAACCTAGATTCACAGGGACCCCAAGCACCAGATTCTCTTCCTCGACCTCTACCAGGACCGGCATGACCAGAAAGAGACTGATTTAGCCTCATCCTCTGATATGAATCTGAAGGTGTCCTGGCAAAAGAACCCATTCCTCGTCTTTTACCAAACCTAGTATCACCCCAATGAGAATCTCCTTCCTGGTACGGATGCCCATTTTCAAACGGCTTGTTCCTTTTCCTGAATGATCTACTTAAAACTGGTTCAAGAGCTTCTCTCTCTGCAGACGGTGAACTTGTTTCCCTTCTACGATGCTTGTGATTACGATCATCGTCATCACTAATTTCTTTCTCCTCGGGATTACTGTCGCAATCAGATGTTGAAAATACCGGCATTGCAGATGAAGCTTTAAGCTCCATGAGTCGACAACCTTACTTATATAGAAAATATTACCTCAGCTACGTGAGATAATCAAACTAGTTCAATTGTCAACATCACTTAACAAGTCGCTACTGCCTGAAAAGGGAGAACGATAAAAGGGAAGATATAAATAATGGCAAGTCAGATTGATAAAAGAAGCTGTATTTCATAATTCCATGAAGGCAGATGAGATACAACTAGCTGTCTTTGAATCACATGAAACCTATAGATGTTTCTTCCTACTTCATCCGAACAATCTGGAGAAGAGGATAACCCAGAAAAGAATACTCAAAAGTACCCCAAATGATATGAGATTGAGCTTCTTCGAGCTGTACAAGCTACTAATGACACTAACAGATATCATGTGACACCTGATGCATGTCCATAGTTGCAAGAAACTATCACACAGCATTTATCTAACAAAGATAATGAAGCAAACAGCTATCACGCTATACCATGCATGTGCATAGCTTCAAGAAACATCACATAACATCCATCTAAAAAGAAAATGGCACAATCAGCTATCATGAGAAACCTGATGTATATTAAATATCTTTCCACCCACCCCACCCCCCTCCAAACTTGTAATGAAATCTCTGACACACACCTCCTACACGGGAAATTTTTTCAACGGGAATTTTTTTCCACGCCAACCCTTTCCCCAACCGTGTCTAATACACCACTTTCACTACGTGGCGCACATGTGCTTAATCAAAAAAACTAATTGCGTTAGCTGATGAATAAAAAAGACGTGTGTCCAGAGAGCTACCTGTGACCACATCACCCAAGAGGCCCCTTTGTCTGACGACCTCTTACTCCTTTTCTCCTCCTTAGTTCCCAAACCCACTTCACAATTGAACTCAGATCCCAAAAAGAGACCACTTGCCGTAAAAAATCAAGCTCCGCCAGACTGCCTCACCAAAAAATAGAAAACGGTGACTCCTCATTTAAACTTTTATCCCCTATACATCACGGTCTTCCCTGGCAAGCCCAATTTGACTTTTCCCATGGAACCCTCTTTCCATCTGGTCTTGTTCGCCCGGCTCGCCCCTGGCCCTCCCCCTTTTTATGATTTTTAGTTCTTCAATGCAATTACATGAAACAAACAATCTTAAGTCTTGGGATTGCGACTGTTTAATTCATTATTGCTTCATTGAAGTTCCCTAAAACTAGTCTCTGGACATGCCCATTGCGCATATACCCTATATCAATAATTATAAACTTTTTTAAAAACCACATCAATACATTTATAAAATGTTTTTGAGTTATAAAATAGATTTTTTTTTAAACTGGTAATTGTAGTTATAAAATAGATATTAATTAAAGAAAAAAGTTCAAGGTCTTGAAAATGATGAATGTTAATCTTATTTAGCTAACACAGTAAAGGGAGAAACCATCTCCAGCAGAAATCCTTGAAAACAGAAGCAACGAAGTTTGATATGTTATATCGTACATCATCTTGTGTACAAATTTATCTCATGTTATTTTTCATGTGTTTGAAGGCCCGAAATGTTGACAAAGTTGAAAGGGTTTGGACTTTGTACATATTTGACAACACAAAAACATAAAAGAAAAAAATACACAGAGAAAGACAATCTAGACGTAAAAAATCACAGATACAGAAGAAAAATGCATATGAGTTTTGTTGACAATGACGAAAATAGTAAGTAAAAAGGGAGAAAGAGAAATGAATACGAGGGAGATGAATGTGAAGTCTAAAGCAGTAAGTGAAAAAGGAGACATGAACACAAGGGGGGGGGGGGGGGGGGGGGGGGGAGGTGCGAATACAGTCCTCTTCTCGATTGGAAAAATACGTACGAATTTAGAATTAAGAGTAAGCCCATCATGTTACCGCGATCGTTTGTAATATGGAAATCAATGTGATAAAGATGAAGACAATTACACGTTTAGGGCTAAATTTAGTTTGAGGCTTTCGGCTTCAGACCAAAACTAAAGTATTCAAGACGAGGGACAAAATTGAAACAAACAGAACCAAATACAATAACAATGTCTACACCACTACACATGAGGGGTTAGCTCCTAGGTTATAAAAGTGCGGAGAGCGAAGATCTAGAATAAAATGAATTAAAAGATAATAATTTCTGCTTCAAACTGCCGGAGACCATAAATGCCTAGCACAATCAACATATTAATGGAAAAGATTACGAGAAATCTATGCTTGGTCCTGACTTTGCATATCAAAATGCATATTTCCTTAATTATGTGAAGACTTGAAAAACTGCCAGTAAACTAAAATTTCAACCGCTCATCTTGTTTTCTCCAGCTCATAAAACAAGTCATGAAACGGACAAAGTAGAAATTATGCTTTGAAATGCAAAAAAATCTCCAAGCTCCTCGAGTAACACGTAAATAATGCCCAAAACCAAAAAAATGAGAAAGCATAGTGATAATAATGATTCGCTGGAAGTTTTCCTATCTCAATTTCTATTGATACTTTTGCAAGACCGAACAATAACTTTTTTAATAACCGAAAAATCCCGAGGACTAGTGACGACGATTCGAAACTCGGTCGAATGATGGGCCAGCCCCTCTACCCTCTCCACTTAAAAACCAGGCTTTTGATTGCAACATAGATCGAACCCGTGAAGTACGCCTAACCCACACATCATCTGCTGCTAGACCAAAGCCTTGGGACAACCTCAATAATCATATGCATCTCTAACATTCTTTGTATTTAAGAGTTTTTTTTTTTTTTTGGTAAGGTAATTTGATTAACAATTGGGGGAAAAAGACCCCGTATACTTTAGAGTTATAAAATTGGTAAAACGACTTACATCATTGCATAGAAAATGCTAAGATTTTGTGTTTCATTTTCTTATACTATATACAGGGAGCTGTAAGCCGATGCTACTTGTGGGACTTGAACCTTCTCCTTACACGGTGGAAGGAGAGGGTTCTCAGCCAGTTAGCAAACTCTCAACCCCCAAAATGAGCTACAATGGTTACACCCACTAAACCATGTTTTCTGCCAACTCATTTTGACAGGTCTTTACCCAATCCAATAGAATCATTCTTTCATGGACCTTCCAATAATTGCACACAGTTCAAACGTAAATCAACACTGAGTATGAGTAATGATTTTAGTTTTTATATCATTCCAGATCACGACATTAGCAGAAAATAATGCATTTAACCTTCAGTAAATGACTAACTTTAACAAGCCCTAATTAGGTGTTTGTGTATCAAAGCTTTACTGACAAAACTTACAAATCTCTAAGAAAGCTACAGTTATATTAATACTTTCTCATTGCACCTTCAGCTTATTTACCAACATTACTGGATAACGCCGGTGAGTTTGAGAGTTGAGGCATAGAAATTACTCTTGTAAATATTCTCAACATGAGAAAACGACGAGGGGTGGAAATAATGTACTGCAATTAAAGTCATTTTATTTTAGGAACCTAGACACATCAACACAGGCGGGGAAGGCGCGTGAAAACTCATTTGCAAATGAGCTAAAAAGGAGTTTTTTGAAGCCATTAGCAGCTAAATTGTAGTGGAAGCAAGCTCACCAGCTCTATTCATTCCAGTCCAAAGTACCAAAAATGGTAAAATTGAATATAAAGACAAAATCAATAACTCTCTTGTCAAACCTAACTCAATCGAACGCAATATAATCAACCAATAGCTTGCTTATCACAATTACTTATCAAATTTAATCAAAAAAAACAACAAGCTCGATTACAATTTATAAACCCAAAATAATGAGGAAAAGAAAAGATAGAAGAACCGAACCTCTAAAAATGGGAGTCGTAGGGTTTCGATTCACTTTGTAGAAGTTGTATACATCGCCGGAGAGATAGCACCGTGTTTGTAAATTTATTCAGTATTACTTTTCCCTTTTTTTTTAATTTTTTTTATTATTTTGTCTCTTCTTTTCGTTTTCGTGTATAGAAAACCTGAGAGAGAGGGGTTTTACAGAGACGGGTTGATCGAAATTAGAAAGTTATGGCCACTTCGACTCGTACAACCCCCGTATCTTCATTATTTGCAAATATATGAACAGTAATAAATTGTTTATTATAATGTCTTATTTGGTGAAATTGTTAATTGATCTGTTTTTTTCTCGGAGGAAGGGGAGGTTACATGCTAAGTTGCTTCAATTACATTAGGAAATAATTTGGTATTTCCCAAAAGTCAATGTATCTTAAACCTATCATAAGAATGTTGATATGTAATGAGTCTAATGACAAAGGATAAATGATAGCTTATTGCTTCATAAATTATTGCAACCAAAAAATGCACGGTCATTTATTAGTGCTAGGTTCTTTCAGCGAGCTTCATATACTTGGACAAAAAAAAAAAAAAAAAAACTTAATATGCATTTGTTTTACAATATGTTTTTCTCACGCTCAGAGTTATAATTAATTTAATGTTTTGGACCTTTGGTTAACAAATGTGTGAATTTTTTTTATTTTTTTTTTTATCTTGTAACGTGTGAATATATTATTAAGAAATTAGAAGTCTCACTTATTGTAATAGTCTCCTCTAAACATATTGCATTGAATGAACCTATACTACCAACCGTGTTGCCAAACAGGCATTAATAATAATAGTAGTAATAGTTAGTTCCACTCATTCTCGAATTCGTTCCACTCAAGAATGGTGGTAATAAAAAAAGACACTAGCATCTCAAAAAGAACATACGGCTATTTCTACTACACATATTGCTGAAGGAGGAAGGATGAAGCTGCATGCAATTAAATGGTTTTTTCCTTATCGTAGAACTAAGAACAAATGTCTAATTCAATGATTAAGAACTCGTCTTCATAAAAAGAAATGTCTAATTCAATGATTAAGAACTCTTGTCTTCATAAAAAGAAATGTCTAATCCAATTGGCTGTCAGAAAAAGAAATGTTCAAATTAATGAACTGGAAGGATTGAACTTATTATCCATACACCATCAGTTTCAAAATGATGATTTGAGTTGAACGAAATCGATTATGTATAATCATATCACTATTTGAATTATCAAAATCAAGAAGCATGCGGGAAATTGGGAAAAGGAAAATACAAAGTGAAACACACAATGAGGGTGGCTGGGTTGAGCGCAAAAACTGATCCAGCCAAAGCAAATAAATTACATGTCTCCAATCATGCTGTACAAGAATAAACGAAACGAAAAGCAAAAGAAAGGGAAGTGTCACATTAACAAATCTTTATCTAGTGAACACAAGAATGAAAGTTTCAGGACAGTCAGAAACAAAGCGCAAACCAGTAAAGAACGCCGCTTAAATCCAAGCATAGTAACAAATTTAGACTTTGAAACTCAAGACTCCTATACAGTAACTGAACACGGGCATACATGCTATCGACCAAACCAGCCTCGTGGTGGCTGAACTTCGCCATCATTCATCAACTTGTCCAACACTGTATTCAAATCCACTGCCTGTCCACTCTCAGTCAACCTCCGCACTGTTGTCCTTACTTGGTCTCTTGAAAATCCCATGTTCGTTACTTTGTCAACAACATCATCAATAGGAACCCTATTACCAGTACGGGGAGAACTAGATCCACTACTAACAGCAGAAGCAGTAGGCAGTGCTTGAGGTAATATCCTTGCAGTGGGGAGCTGCTGATAGCCACTTGAACCACTCTGGCTCATTGCAGGTAGGGAAACTTGTGGTAGTTTCATTGAGGAGCCACTGCCATACTGACCTGGGGAACTGCTATAAGGATAAGGTTCACCAGGCACAGAGGATGGGCCATATGTACCAGAATATCCGGGACCAGGTCTGCTAGATTGGGGCTCAAACATATTAGGCGGAGTTCCATATAACTGCTGCGATGGAGGGGCTCCACTTGATGGATGAAGGGGTTGTTGGCGGATGTTTGCTGGTGGATAAGTCTGAGATGGTACAAAAGGCGTCTCTTCACGATGATGGCCTCCTAGAGTTTGAGGTTGAGAGGGATTAACAGAGGAATGAGGAGGATGTGGTTGAGCAGGAAGAGGTGGAGGTGGCTGAGAGTACATTGGCGGAGGGGCGGGCTGATATTGTTGATGTGGAGGTGGTGGGGGAGTCTGATGCTGCTGTGGTGCAGGCTGTTGGTACAGCTGACTTAAGTTTTCCGGTGCTTGACCAGCTGGCGGGTAATAAGCTTCTGACTGAGGATGGGAGGGAATTGGATTCTGGGGATACTGGTTCTGAGGCTGAACTTGGTATGGCAGATTCTGTTGAGGAGGGGGTGGAGGAGCATTAGGAGGGGGTACGGTAGAAGGTGGTTGTGTAAGAGCAACAGGAGGAAAATTCTGGTGAGATTGAAGAGGAGCAGATGCTGTAGGTTGTGCTGAATCGACATGCGTAATATTGTGGGTTTCTGCTTGCTGCTCAACTTTTGGAGCTTGCGATTTCATGAGCTTCAGCTGAGCATCCATTATGTCCTGCTTATCCTTTATCACCTGCACACCATCTTGCACCTACATGACAAATTAATAAAACAAGCAGATAAAAATCCATCTTGATAACACACAAAAAAGGGGACATGCAAGGGCAGACTTAATTTAAAACATTCCTCCTTTATCAGTAACCAACCATCATAACAGTACAAAAATCAAAAGAATATATTAACGCCAGATTCAATATAAATTTCTTTCTTTTCTGATGGGACAAGATTTACATCTTTCTCCGGCGCAAAGCAGATAAAACTGCCGAATTATATCTCTCCAAATAATCACCTATCAGCCTTATTGTAATAACTGCATCATGCTACCAGAATGATATCCTAAATTTTATGGATGCTTATCCCAAAATTTGGTATCACAGAGGAGAAAGCTAGCTAGGACACAAAATGACGTACTTTCTACTCTTGTCCTGCCTTACACAATTCCAGAACTGAAATCGTCATGTGGAGCAAATTAAAAACGATTCAAATCTTTGATTAATGAGCACCTCACTTTTCCGGCGTGTCATTGAATTGCAACATCGTTCTCACACATCTAAGGTTTTAGATTTATATACATGGATTTTATTTTATTTTGATAAGTAGATCTATACACATGGATCAAAGTGTCCTTGCACTATCATTAAACAAAGAGACAATAAAACCCATGAAGAAACAGGTGTGTAGGTCGAGGATTAGGCTAGAGGGTTAGTACGTAGCCTAGTGGACGACACTGGTTATGATGTTGTTGGACCACACTGGGTATGATGTTGTTGTTGTTGTTGTATATCAGAAGTCAGAACAATAACTACATAGCAATACTATAACTACATAGCAGTACTCCTTTAGTAATTTAAAATAGATGAGGAAAGAGGCAATAATATAAATAGCCCAAGACCATGGTCTTGAAACAAGGGTTAAGGGGGCAATTCTCTTGCACTTCTCATTCTAAGAACAACTACTGTAAAGTGCTAAAAATAATAGTTAATCTATTCAACAATGAAAGAAACAGAGGGCAGCATATGCATCCCCAACTCTAGAGCAGTTCGATAAATTTCATTTTGGTGCCTAATCAAGAGCAACTTAATTCAAACAATATGATAAATCTATGAACTTAGGATACCTGTGTGAGAATATTTTCTAGCTGTCTCAGTTTTCCATCAGTGACTCCATGGTTGTTACCAACAGACAACCTGAGTTCATCAACAGAATTATCAATCTGCCGACTTCTAGTTTCTAATTGTGATAGCCGAGCACTCACTCCCTCCATTGCATGCAGAAGGTTATCGGTGTACTTCTTAACCGTGTGATCAATTTCCGATAACAAAGATGAATAAACACTGCTCAAATCTTTCTCCACAATAACTTTGGTAGGCCCAGTCGAGTCGAGGGAACCGTAATTCTGCATAGAAGTAGAGAAGTAAATACAAAAAACTCCAATAACTAAAAAGAAACTTATATTTCACATACAGTATACACGAATTGGTCATGCATCGCCATAAAGCAGGTCCAACTTGGGATCCACAAAGACATATAAGTAGTAAGAAAGAATGAGAAAGACATTGGATTCAAGAAAATATATATGTAAGAGCAAGAAAAATGGGAAATGCATGTACAAGAAGAATGATGCCTCAAAAGTATGACGGTCAAAATTTACCATAGAAATTAAAAATCATCTAACCTCCCAAACTTGGAAAGGTTGGCCAAGTAATATAATATTAGCTGGTTAATTTGGGCATAGCTCAAACTAACCCAGTAACCCGTCTAAAAAGTTGGATCAATTTGGACTATTCCCAAATCGACCACACTCTCTCTCTCTCCCCAAAATTACCTTGGAAACTATAACCCGCCTAAACCAAGTGATATAATTTTAACTTGTTAATTTGGGCACAGACCAAACCAACCCATCTAAAAAGCTGGGTCAATTTGGACTATTGTGACTACCCAAGTCGACTCAAGAGGACATTGAAGACCTAACCCAGAGAGCCCGTACCGGAAAAGTGAAAACGGCGATAAAACTATACTCTCTCTCTCTCTCTCTCTGTGAAAATGGCACCTTCTCGTCTCTCCTTCTTGCGCTACCAGGGATGGAGTTTCGACCATGACCAAGTCTGACAACAGCTGATTAGTGTATTCTACTTCTTATCTTCAGTTCATAGTCAGCTTAGCTATTTCTTTTTCTTATTCCTTCTGTGAGAAATTGTTTCAAGATGCTATCTTTTGAGTTTTGTTGACAAGTAATACATCGTGTGAAGAAATAGGAAAATTTTGGGCGAGCTAGATCATGATATATTCATTAACTTAACCTGTCTTAACCCATTCAAATTTGACCCAACCTGCCATTTGACACCCCTACTCAAAAGTCTCACAGTAACTAAATACTCACAATGGTTTGTATGTAAGTGAAGCCACAAACATTAACTTCTCTCATCAGAAATTACTAATTGAGAATTTACATATTGGCAAAAGACAGGTTAAAAGTCATAAGCTGACTAGCCTGCTCTCTGTCATGATAATCCAGATAGGAGGAGCACGGCGAGCACATGCTAAGAGAAACCACGAAAATGAAATTTCTCGCTAGTTCTGCATAAATTGAGATACATATGATATCAACAGAAATTTGAGAGAGAAAAAGGATCAACCGGTCAGATTTTTCATGACGAAAAACAGGGCTAGTAAAGCATCGCTGTCATATGCTGAGTAACATAATTGATTCTTCTTCAACTGATTAATAGAGCGTAGAATTGTGTATAATAAGGCAATTACCATAATAAGTCGACCTAGAAATGCAATAATCCCTTCCCCTCCCCCTGACCCAGCATTCAACAATTTGAGAATTTCTAATAATTTAAATTTCACTTATCCTCCTGTTTCTTGGCTAGAATACAGAATATCCATAATAAGTTTCCTTGTTTGCAACTAGCTAGCAAAATAAAGAGAGTCTAAAAACTCTTGATACAAATTTCCTTGCATTACATTAGCTTTATATTTATAATGAAAGATATAACAACCCATGATTCCTTCCACAAATTTGAACTGATTGATTCTATAGCAGAGGAGAACATTTTGAACCAGTACCTATCAAGTGAGTCAAGAGATACTTAATACAACCAAGTCAAGTTTCCTTGGCACAGACATTGTGATACTTAATACAACCAAGTCAATAGTTTCCTTGTATATAACTTTGGCACAGACATTGTATATGTGTTCACTAAATAAGTACAAATAATTGATTGCCAACGCAGTGAATCAAATAGAATCCCGAACTCGAAACAATACAGTTCAGAATCCACCTATACAAACAACAACATACCCAGTGTAATCCTACAAGTGGGGTACGCAGCCTTACCCCTACCTTGTGAAGGTAGAGAGGTTGTTTCCAATAGACCCTCGGCTCAAATAAAGCATAGTAAAATCAAGTATGGAAAGGAAAATACATTAGCGAATCAGTCATGCTGAACATAATGGAGAAGAGAACAACAGCAACAACACATAATACAATAACCGAAGCAAAGGAAACAACAGGTAATAATAAAATAATAGTATGTGAGTAATAACAACAATACTGATAAGGGAGACTGGACAACGCTCAACTAACTACTAACCCTCTACCCTCATCCTCAACCTCCATATCATCCTATCTAGGTCATGCCCTCGATAAGTGTCACGCCTGGCTAATCACCTATGTTGATACAAATTTATATATATATACATAGATTTACACTAAATTAGGCCACAAACGCAAACCCTAACAGCAGTATTCTGTATCCAGTGATTTAAAATCCTAGATCCGCCTCAGATATTAATTTATAGGTAATACAAATAAATAAATAAATTGCAAATTGGATATATAAAGAAGAAGATTTAGGGTTTACTCTGATGCTACTCTCAGTAGTATTGTTGTTTTTAGAATCGGCAGAATTCCAAGCCCTGGCTGCAACATCAGTAGTATCAACGTTTGATTTTGGCGATGAAGATCCAATAATTGGGCGAATTGGATGAAATTCGTAACTAGGAACAATATCTTCTTTCTTTTGATCAACTTGAGGGTTAGCGAGATCGATGAAATCATCATTGTTGTTGCTGTTCTGTGAATTGGTTAGATCCATGATCTGTTTGTCCATATACCGCGATGTATTCATCTGATGTGATTTATATCATGTGGAAAAAAATGTTCAACAATTTGTCGGTTGAAATTATAATTGTAGATAGATACGGAATTGAAGTTTGTTTACCTTCTTGCGAAGTTGTTTCCGGAGAAATGATTTGTTGAAGATGACAAAGCCGCTGTCGCTTCTGGGTGGAATGTTTTGGATCCGGGTCCTAATTATGGGTGGGCTTTATATGGGCCTATATCATTATTTAACAGTAGGTCGCCACTTGTTTATAAGGGTCTTTTGCACTTTCATTTTTTTGTGCGGAGTGTCATTCAAATGCCCAGCTCTTTAATTTTTGTCCCTCAAATTAGTGGTCTTTAATTTTTGTCCCTTTCGCCTAATACCATGACGTTTGGGCTTCAAACTCCGGCTTAGTAAAAAGGCAATTTCGTAAGGTAGAGTTTTATAGCAAAGTTAGGCCTGTTCGGGTCAAAGTTAGGCCTTAAGGCAGAGTTTTAGCATGCCTGAAGGTAATAGGCAGAATTTTGCATGCAAATCTCTGCCTTGCGAATTCAAGTTCTATCTTGCGATTTTTTTTTTATTTTTGACTGAGCGGGGGTTCGAACCTGAAACCAAGGGGTTTTAACGAAGGACACAAATTAAAGACCACCAATTTAATGGACAAAAATTAAAGACAATAAGGGTATTCCTGCGAATTGGCCTTTGCACTTTTGTTCCTATTTTGTGCTGGTCATAAACATTTGTTTCCCTCATAACAAACAACTTTTTTCGCGGAACATAAGTTTATATTTTTGAATCATAATATAAATAATCCCATAAATTATGTCGCGCCTTAAAGAACTTATGCTCTGCTAAGCATAATTTCGATTTTGAAGGGAAAAAATTAAAAATCAATCCATTTAAAGGCCAAAAATTAAAGACCCGTCCATTTGAAGAACAAATCGTTCAATTTCTTCAATCTGAAATCGAAAAAGGGCCAACAATACCCTCAACGTATGGGAAATGGCTCACAAATACCTTTCATCCACCTATTGGTCTAAAAATACCCCTAACCTATTTTTTTTTTGTTCAAGAATACCCTTTAAACTAACACCCCAAACTTGATGGCTTTTTCAATGTTAAAAAGGTCACATGGCTTATTATGATAGGCCGCATATATGATTTAGTTTAAAAAGTTAACTCACTCCTTTTAAATCTACACCAGCTGATTCGTTTAATCTTAACCTTTTTTTTTTTCAATCTAAACCCACATTATATGCATCACACAAAATTAATTTATCTGCCGAAGAACATCATGTACGTTAAACTACTAATATCAAATCGGGGCAATGACCATTAAATTGAACAATAATACACTAAAAACAACAAAGAACAGGAGCCATGCATCTAGTATAAAATCCATTAGTTCTGAAGCATAAACTGCAACACAACACATTGTTCCTAACTCATTAAGAATTAGAGCAAAAAAAAATAGTTGAGAATGGCACTTAACCAGCTAGTTCCTTCTACCTACTTACCCTGTTAATTCTAGCATCAATGACCCTTAGAAATGCTGGAGGATTTGCTATTTATTGGAAATGGAGGCACCTTAGCATAAACTTGTGCCACTGGGAATTACTAAATTGTTAGTTTCTCCTACACTTTTGGAAATGGCCACAATCTCATGATCAATCGTGTTAAAAGTGGGTGTTTACTTCTTAAATTAAATAATATATGTGGCTAATCATAATAAGCCATGTGGCTAATCATAATAAGCCATGTGGCTTTTTAAAATTGGAAATAACCCATCAAGTTTAAGGTGTTAGTTTAAGAGGTATTCTTGAGCCAAAAAAAAATTAGGTTGAGGGTATTCTTAGACCAATAGGTGGATGGGGGTATTTGTGAGTCATTTCCCATAAGTTAGGGGGATTTTTGGACCTTTTCCGAACTTAAATATATTCCCATGTTTCTTGAATCATTTGCACTTTTGACCTTTTTTGTGCTGGTCTTTAATTTTGTCCCTCATAACAAACAACTATTTCACGGGGCATAAGTTTACATTTTCGCATCATAATATCACATAACTCACGTCCTTCAAAGAACTTATGCCCTGTTAGTCATGTATTCTATTTTGAAGGACAAAAACTAAAGACTTCTATTTTGTAGGACAAAAACTAAAGACCAGCCCATTTGACGGACAAACCGTGCAATTTCTTCTATTTTGATTCGGGGATCTTTTCTTTAGAATAAGCAAATGATTGCTGCAATTTTATTGAAATAATTAGATTTAACGTGCTCAAATAAATACGATAATAATTTGTTATGATTAATTTCTGTAATATTGACCGCACATCAGGTGGATTCTTAAGAGCACTAAAATAATAGAAAGAGAGAGATAATATGTATATGCAAAACATATTTACTACATTTCATCCCATAATACTCGAGAAACATGTATAAAGTCATAAACAATAATAAATATGCCTCAATCCCAAATAATTTAGAATCGGCTATGGATAGGCTGGCAGCTAAAACTTGCCAATTCGTGATTAGCTAGTTACATCAAAACAAATAATCAATGACACATGAACCAGAAGGACTGGACCATGGTACATCAATTACAACCATAAAATCCTCATATTCAAATGGGACAACATCTCCATTGATCCTGCAAGTTCTTGGCTTCTCAGAAGCAAAAAACCTCATTTCCCCAGTGCCTTTTATTTCCACTTCAACTGAATTAGCTTCATCATCTAGCTTAATGGACTGGATCGCCCCACCAGTATTGAGCATGTTCACCAGCCCAATTGGAGCGAATTGGACGGATTTGGTTCCCAAAATGGTGACAGGAGAAACTGTTAAGAGCTCGAAATTAAAGGGCTCGAGAGTGATTTGAACTGTGTCGTTAGGCTTTGTCAAAACCAGCTTCTTTCCTTTGAATGAGTAGAGCACGAAGGTTTCAATTCCTTCCACGTTAATTGGGCTGGTTCCATGCTTCCACTCAACGTCTTTTGGGCCGGCCTGGCAAGTCACAGCCTTGGAATACTGAGAAGCACAAGTGTTACGTCTAGCCTCACGGTCCCATCCTCCACCTTGGCAGTTAAATGCTCCAACAACTCCCGTGTACTGAGAAAATTTTACCAAAAGTTAGTACTCAGACATTTTAAAATGGGATGTTTGATAACGAGTGTAGCTTCATTGGGCCTTTGTTGGGGCTAGAATTTTACAATTGTATTTAGACGCCACTTTTTCAAATTAAACCAGTTGTCTGAAATTCGAAAGTGACCATCTGATATGAAGTTTAAAATTCAAAATTAATATCCAGATCATGGGTCTAATTTGTTAACATGGTCAACTTCTAAATATAAGTCCACAAAAGCGTCTTACCTCGGATGAGCCTCGTCTTATTTTGAGGTGGCTAGAACTTTCAGATAAACAGTTCAGCCAAACTCACTAACCAATATGACCGAAATATACAAAACCTATATACTTATAATGTATATTATATGTATAAATAGACAAAACATATACATTTGATCATATTTGTAAACTAGATCACTCAAGATTGTGCTGTATTTTCCTAAATTTTACCATAAGCGTGATGTCTTTACCTTATTCAGGCTCCAAATTTTGAGCATAGTTTTTCCATTATGGAGTGGATCTTCAAAGAGGCAATCACGAGTAGGAAGTGCATAGTGCTGGCAACGCAGGATCGAACCATCAGGTAAGACCAATGTTTTGAGTAGCTCAAAGTTGTGTTGGCCGACAGAGTCACTAATGTAAATAGGGCCACCAGAAATAGCCCGAGAAGCAGCGTGGAATTCAGCACAAGGGTGTGTAGACTGAAACATGTCCCAATCTGGGTGAATAAAGTTGCCCATCCATAAGCTATTGTAGGCACAATGGACCATGTGGCAACCTTGTAGCCAGAAAGTACCATTTGGATCACCAGAAGGATCTGTGCACCAAAAGTCATCCCCTGCACATTCATAAAAACAAAAGCCCAATTAATTTTCTTAGAATTTATCTTATACTATTGACTAATTGGGTAAAATGTAAATAGATTTTTGCATGATAGGTGTAGTTTAATATGTTGTAGCATAAAATAGGTGTTCACAGTAGATTAAAACTCCCCGAAACTATATCTAATAAGAGAAAAAAAAAAGTGTTAAATCTTTGGCTCTCAATTTATTGGCTACTAGCTTTTGTTAATCTCTGGCTCTCAATTTACGAGCAAAGCCACTTTCCCTGCTATTTGACCCTGCATAGGGTTTTAAGTACGAAAAAATATTATAATTCAAAAAATTCTGTAAACACTCAATAATTTAGATACGGAAGTAACAAAATAGATGTAGTTTAGGTAGGTTTTAATGTATTTTCTCTATAAAATATTACTACAACTCTTTAGTAACGTGTGAATTTTCCACTTAAAGAAGCTTATTTAATTTGTTTTGGCATTATGAATTATCTGTACGTATCGTTTTCTTCCTTATCTGGACCAAGAATCTGTATACGTGTCTTCGTCATGATTAATGGTCATTACTTAATTCCCATAACTTGCAGCAATTCATTAATTATCACTAATAACACTTACCTACAAAACACGGCAAAAATCAACCATAATCAATAAACAATTTAAGTTTTACCAACTCGTGTGTTGTGAGTTTCAATTTTGCAACGGTCAAAATAATAAAGAATATCACTTACTTACAAAGCACGGCAAAAATCAACCATAATCAATAAACAATTTAAGTTTTACCAACTAGTGTGTTGTGAGTTTTAATTTTGCAACAGTCAAAATAATAAAGAATAAAATAGTAAGAATAAAGACTACTAGAATTTAGTAACTTACCCACACGACCAAGGGAAATAGTCTCAGTACCAAGAAACATAAAATCATTGCAGTGCTCCATGCTAGCAATAACTCCATTTCCTTTAAAATGTTTCTTCACTGAAGATGTCAAGGCTTTGTAATAAGCCTTAGCCAAATCCACTCTACCACCATAATCCTCACATAGCATTTCCAGCAACTGCACATCCATTAGAAAAATAATGAATAAATAAAAAAGAATTCAACTTTTATACACCAGCTTTTATATACTTGAGAGTTGAGAGTATAAAAAATTAAGAAAAAAGATCGAGTAGTTACGTGAATGACATCGACTTTGACTCCATCAATCCCAACAGATTCCAAGTGAGAATGTAAGCCCTCATACAACTTATCAGCAATTTCTGGTGGGACTAATCCAATTCCATTGTTCACTAATTTATCAACTGCCAAATCTTCCATTGTCTTCTCTAATCCAGGGGTTAATTTGGGCCTAATAACTTTGGATTCGGGTAGATCCGATGCCCCAGGCCTTAACCCGCCCCAGTAACCACATAAAGCATGCCACACGTACACAAAGTCCACAGTATTGAACTCCTCCTTAAGGTCCTTAATAAAAGCACCCATGCCCTTGTTGTTATGGTCACCCTGTCCCAAACTTCTCGGGCTCACATAGTCTCTAAACTTGTAATTTTCTTGGAATTTAATGAGCCTGCAGGGCATTTGCTCACCAGCAGAGGTCCTATTTACACCCGTTGAGACATAATATAATTATATAATTAAAATATATTTTTTCTCTAATGGATTAAACTTTTATCAAACAACTGTTTAACGAGGATCATACCTTCTGAGGTGATTGGATCATCGTCGTGACAAATGGATTGCCAGCCATCGTCGATCAGCACGAGTCCTGGTGGACACCCACCTTCGACTAGTCCTTTCACACCTTCCCACACACCTTGAGGGTGCACAGTAAGGTAAAATGCATCCCATGTACACCAACCAAACTTATCCACAATTCCTGGTGGTGTTTTTTCCTCAAGAAGCTTAAAAGTGCCTAGATGAAACCTGGCAACTTTAATTGCATCTTTAACCAAGCTGTATGGATCATCACCTGCAACATATACGAATTCAGAATTTAATCTCTATGAGTTCAAAACGCATTATTTGTACTAATTTTCACATATGTGTCTATGATCTGAATAAAAAAATGTGAATTTAATTGAACGACTGATCACCTGCGTGCATGTAAAGTACACTTCGGAAGGAGTCTCCGGTGACTTTACTGGACCCACTTTCGACACAAACGTCGACGAAATCATCTTTTCCGGGCTGGAGAGAAGCCCGAAATGGGCCTTCAATAAGTGGTAAAAGCAAGACATAGGGCCGGCCCGATGAATCAGACTTATCAAGAATGACTATTTGAGTCTCATGTTCTAAATCTCTTCCATTAGTTCCAGTCCAATGAGTAGTCCACCAGACTTTAAACCTGAAAATACTCATGAACTTGATATCCTTCAGTTTCCCAATTGGCACAACATGGTGGCTTTGGGCTCCAGTTGCTTTAAATCCCACAAAGCAACCGGGAGTGGAAGTTACGGGTTTGTCCCTAGTGGTGTAGGGTGATGGTGTGACAATTATATTTTCTGGAACTTGCGACAGGATGATTTGGTCATTGACCATGAATTTTGAATTTTCCAAGCTAATAGATGACCCAAGGCTGCCATCAACAAGAATTTTGAAGTTTTCATCAGCTTTGTTCAAACTAGGTGCCATGGATGAATATACAGAAATTAATCAGAAATGATCGGTTTGTGATTGGAAAAAGAGGAACAGTGTATATACGTTATATAGAGATCACAAAAATATTTGGTCTTTAAGAAAAGAATGGAATGAGTATCTGAATAGATTCTAAAAGTGATATACTGAAAGTAATGGTACGTAGTATTTTTCTCTTTGTGTTGTTAAGAGTGAATTGAAGTTATGAGGAATTGGTAATTGGGACATTGCAAATTTATAGACAAATAAAAATGTAATGACTCTGCAGGTGGGAAATTTCAGAGGAAGGAGGACTTATTGGTTGGTTTGCAAGAATTGAATTTAGATAGTAGATTTTTAGGTGGGACAGGCTAGTCTAATGTAGCTAATTAATATTATCCACATGTCCTTATCGTCGAGAAGATTTCTTCTCCTCATTTTTGCAGAAGTTTGAATGTGACGAGTGATTTCACTTTTGACTGGTATTAACTAGAAAGGAAGAGCGCACCATATATTTGTTTTCCCTTCTTATTTCTCATTTGATATTCTTCTAGGAAAATCTATGCAAATTAACGTGAACTAATTGTGTAAATATCTCTTGTACTCTCTATTGTGTATAAAATTTAAACTCGCGAAATATTTAAATTTTTAAGGCTTTAAAGTATAACTCAGAACACTGTCCTTTTTTTTTTCTTCTCTGATAGAGGATCTTATTTTATCATTCAAATTTGATGAAAATTTTCTTTTAATTCTTAAAAACCATCTTTTGACTATTTAATGCAATATTCATGAACAATTAAATTCAAGGGAAGAACTTTATTAGGAGGAAAAAAGTGCGAGAACAAACTTGAAGAATAAGGCGTCCACGTGTAATAAATTTGTGCTCCATGACCCCACCCGCCACTATCTAGAAGATATGTTGTGTGGCACTGTGGTCTGGCGTGTGGGTTGCTCTTGCACCCTATGGGCCCTATGTTTGGACCCACAAGCACCGACAATCTCTAATATTCATGGCTTTTACTTGTCAAAAAGAACAACATAAGAAAAAAGATAGTTTGATCTCTCTAAGAAAAAAATAAAAGAATATTACTTTCTCCCTTTTTTCCAAGACCCAGCGCTTTTTCTTGTGGAAAAGAACAAGATTTTTTATATAAATAAAGAAAAAGGAAAAGAAAGAACGTGTTACATAATTTCAGAAGCCACGTAATTAAAAGCTTAGTAGACAAGAAATGAGAACTTCGGGAAATTGAACCAAAGGTTACCGTTAATAAAAATAAATAATTCCCGTTGCACCAAGCATCATGTATTCACATTGAATTCAGGAAGAATCAAACGAATACCATCTAAGCAGCCTATATATATATATATATATATATATATATATATATATATATATATATATATTGTGTATTAGTAATTGATTTGATCACGATTCGAATCAGTAATTTATATAGGTCATATTAAGACAAATTTAGATAATTATTCCGATCTCCGTAAACGGTTACAGTTATTATCTAGTTGACAGTTAGACAGTTGGTTTCAACTAACCTTATAGTTGTACTAATAGTAGCTAATTAACCACACGACCCAGTAAGCAGCTCCCTCCTTTGCATGCATACTTTCTTTATCCAAAACTTAAAAACAGTAGGCAGACGTTTGGTGAAGAAAAAAAGTTGCATTAAATACCACTTTACCCCCCTCCCCCCCCCCCCCCCCAACATTTAAGGGTTGCGAAAAGATACTCATCATATATTGAATGGGAGCGATAACCCCCAATCCAATATTTTTTTGTGAGAATCTTTTATTTTCTTTTTCTTTCTAGAATTAAGTACAATATATAACTCTTGTTATTGTCCCATTCACCTATTCTTCTGAAAATAATGTATAACAACTACTTGAAAAATTCTATTAATAAAATTCAAGCTATATTTCGTTTGTGTTTTTTTTTTTTTTTTGGTTTGGGGGACTAGAGGGCCAAGATCTTAATTATTATACAATCTAAATACAGTCTAGTATTAGTACCCGCGCAAGCGGATGATATTAAGAGACAGTAACCTATGTTACATTGTGATGTCGCTTGTTTGAGTGCATTGTATCATAACAAAATGTCAAATATCATCTAATTTTCAATATGACATACTCAAATTAACGATATCTTTGTGAAATTAAAGGAAATAAATTAAATGTTTTTAACTATTATTTCATTTAATCTTTATATTTAATTCATAATGAATATGTGTGTGTGTACACACACACAAACACATTTCTCTAACCCTTTTCTCATTCTGTTTTTCTTACTATGATATTTTAATTATTTTCTTTTTCATTTAGTATCATACGTTTAATCAAAATAATATCATATATGATTTTAGTCATGATTTTGAATTCGTCCAAAATATAAATAGAAACTTTTTGTTACTTGTAGTAAGATATATTGATAAATTTAATAATTACTACTTAGCACTATTTTACATAAGCAATTGAATTATCTTCTCTTTGGTTTCCGGTCCACCAAATTTTCTGTTTTAATTTTAATTGTTAATATATATATATAGACGAAAGATTCAAAACTTGGACATATAGAGAAAAATATAGGTAAGATTTAATAAAGATTAAATCTCGTTTCAATGGCTAGTTTAGTGACTTTTTATTATTTTTTTGAAATTAATTACTTATTCTCACCGGAAAATATTGGATAGGGGGTTATCGTTCTCATTTAATATGTGAAGGGGTATCGTTTCCCAATCCTTAAATGCAAGGGGTATAGTGGAATTCACTCTTAAATTAAGCATAAAAGTGAAAGCGCGATCATTGACGAAAATTTTATTTTATTTTATTTTGGTTGTGCCGACGTTTCCTAGATTTATACTAGGTTTAGTGTAACAAACAATGTTACTGAGTCAGTTGGTTGTCATATAGTGCGTTATCCTGTTAAAATATATACAGGTAAAAGTCCATATGGTCATGCTCATCTACTACCTTTAATATTTTATATGTTAACTAATTAATTAGGAGTACGATGAAAATGTAGTGTATAATGGTTCTTTATAATTATAGATTTACAATTTTTTGTAATGCACCTCTAATGGGAGTAATTTCACGAACTTATGACTCAGGACTGCCAGTTCTGTTTCCACATGCTGAAGGAAGAAAAAAAAAGGTTTTCACCTAAACACAAAAGCTTTCCCC
This sequence comes from Lycium barbarum, assembly GCF_019175385.1. NCBI lineage: Eukaryota > Viridiplantae > Streptophyta > Magnoliopsida > Solanales > Solanaceae > Lycium > Lycium barbarum. The sequence continues at coordinate 104,567,749 of NC_083348.1, read as the reverse complement.
TCCAAACTAGCAGCAGTTACATCGACAGTTTAATCAGGTTATTTTCCTTGGTCAGTACAGAATCTGAAAATTTTCCCCTTATAATTGATATTCTTTAGTAATTATTTTCAGGATTTGGAAAACGATTGGGGATTTCGTCTATGAATAGCAGGAAAAAGGTCGATTGTATAACGAACATATTCTACACCCCTATTCAACAATATCTTCGCTGCTACTGTTGCTTCATTTTGGATTTTTCCGGCAAGGACATTGAAAACCTAAAAAAATGTATCTATAGTCCCAAAAGCAGAATATTTACCAATAGTTGAATAACAATTTTTATATTTGGGAAGGAAAAGAATCGAGAAGCAAAATAGAAAGACCAAGATTTACATAGGGTAAAGCTCTGCAATTAGCACATGAGAGGCGAGGAAGAAGGTGAAAAGATGTGGCAAAAGTGGGACCTGCAGGTGTCAAACAGGGTCTCATACAAGTATGACTTGCATGATACGCACAAAATAAAATTTCTCGAGAATTTACTATTACTATTCGCCTCCAACTTGCAACGGTTACGGTTTATTAACGAAGTTGTTGGAAAACCGTTGACAGCTGGTTCCAACCAACCTTATAGTTGTACTAGTAGATAATTAACCACACGTCCCAATAAGCAGCTCCCACCTTGCATGCATGCTATTCTTTATCCAATACTTAAAATCTCAGTCGGCGGACCTTTAGTGATGAAAAAAGTTGCATTAAATTAAGCATAAAAGTGAAAACGCGGTCTTTGACGGAACTTTAATTTAATTTAATTTTGGTTATATATGCCGACGTTTCCTAGATTTATACATGTCATATCCTTGCCTAGTGGCGGATTTAGTGTAACTAACAATATTACTAAGTCAGTTGGTTGTCAAATAGTGTGGTGTTAATTAGTATTCCCTCGGTCTCAATTTATGTAACATTTTTTGTTTTCCGAAATTTAAATTATATGAACTTTAACCAACATTTTAATATGTATTTTTTCATCAAATTAATATGAGAGAAGTAGCAACTTATAGTACTTTTCATGTACTTTTCAAATATAAATTTTAATGTTAAAATACTAAGTTAATCTAATTCAATTTAGCTCCAAAATTTAGTCCAATTGAGTCTCGAAAAACGAGAAGTGCTACATAAATTGGGACGGAAGAGTAACATATATAGGTAAAAGCTCATGTGGTCATGCTCATCTACAACCTTTGATATTTTATATGTTAGCTAATTAGGAGTACAGTGAAAATGTAGTGTATATATAATGGTTCTTTATAATTACAGATTTACAATTTTTTGTAATGCACCTCTAATAGGAGTAATTTCGCGAACTTATGACTCAGCGACTGCAAGTTTTGTTTCCACATATTGATTGTGGTCATTATTGTTGGACTAAAACGGCCCAAAGATACTTTTAACATGATGTGATATTGTCCGCTTTGGGTCAAGCCCACACGGTTTTCCCAAAAGGCCTCACATCATTAAGCGTTTCCAACTCCTTATAAGTAGCTCCTTTTTCTTTTTAGCTACCAATGTGGTACTTTGTTTGTACACCCAATAATTTTCCCCTCGAACTAAGTTCCTCGTGGCTCATTATCATACCACGAGTCAGAGATTTAACATGTTTGTGTGTCACTCACATTGTCAGAGTATTTACGGTCACCGAAGCCCAAAGGCTGTGGATGCGTTTTCAAAGCTACGGGTAAAAGTTGTAAACTGGCCCATAGATGGGTAAAGGCACTATGCCACACTCCGCTATCTTCATACACGTCTCGCCAAACCATTGGCTCTGATACCAGTTGTTGGGCTAAAACGGCCCAAAGATACTCTCAACATGATGTGATATTGTCCGCTTTGGGCTTAGCCTGCACGGTTTTCCCCAAAAGGCCTCACATCATTAAGAATATCCAACTCCGTATAAGTGGCTACTTTTTCTTTTCAGCTACCACTGTGGTACTTTGTTCGCACACCCAACAATCTCCCCCTCGAACTAAGTTCCACATGGCTCATTATCATACCACGGGTTAGAGATTCAACATGTCTGTGTGTCACCCACATTGTTAGAGAATTTACAGTCACCGAATCCCAAAGGCTGTGTATGCGTCTTCAAAGCTATAGGTAAATGTCATCAACCAGCCCATAGACAGGTAAAGGCACTAAGCCGGGCCTCACGCCACACTCCGCCATCTTCACACTCGTCCCGCCAAATCATTGGCTCTGATACCAGTTGTTGGGCTAAAACGGCCCAAAGATACTCTTAACATGATGTGATATTGTCCACTTTAGGCCAAGCCCGCACGGTTTTCCCCATAAGGCCTCACATCGTTAAGAGTTTTCAACTCCTTATAAGTAGCTCCTTTTTCTTTTTAGCTACCAATGTGGTACTTTATTCGTACACCCAACAATCTTCCGCTCGAACTAAGTTCCTCGTCGCTCATTATCATACCACGAGTCAGAGATTCAACATGTTTGTGTGCCACTCACATTGTCAGAGTATTTACGGTCACCGAAGCCCAAAGGTTGTGGATGCGTCTTCAAAGCTACAGGTAAAGGTTATAAACCGGCCCATAGACAGGCCAAGGCACTAAGCCGGACCCCACGCCACACTCCGCCATCTTCATACTCGTTCCGCCAAACTATTGGCTCTGATACCAGTTGTTGGGCTAAAACGGCCCAAAGATACTCTCAACATGATGTGATATTGTCCGCTTTGGGCTTAGCCCGCACGGTTTTCCCCAAAAGGTTTCACATCATTAAGAGTATCCAACTCCTTATAAGTAGCTCCTTTTACTTTTCAGCTACTAATGTGGTACTTTGTCTGCACACCCAACAATTACATTAGCAAATTGTATGATCATTTTGAGCACAAAAAAAAGATAAATAAAAGAGGGAGAAATAAGAAGAAACTTATCTACTTTTGTTGTTTACGCCATTGACAGAGCGACATGTTATGGAGGGGATTCAACTTCTACCGAAAAATTACGTACATTAATTGTGCAAATGGGTATTTTTCTTTTTATAAATATATACAAATTTTTGAATTCCTTTGACATGAGAGTTTCTTTAATCGTTGAAAAAGTTTAGTTTCAGAATTGCAATATACTTGATCCGTTCACTTTTACTTGTCCACTATGAACTTTACACACCTCTCAGAAAATAATAAATAAATTGAATAATTTACCATGTTAAACATATTAAATTGGTTAGATCCATATCTATTTGTCTATGTACTGCGATGTATTCACCTGATGTGATTTATATCATGTAAAAAAATGTGATGTTTGTTGGGTGTTAAGTGTTGATGAATGAGAAATGGATGGAAGAAGTATGGGGGGGAAATGAAAATTTTAAATTGTTCCTTTTTGCTTTTTGGATGAAGCGTTTTTCCACATTGGTGGTGGAAAGAAAAATTCACGTGCTTAAATATAGAAGCATTCCTTCTAGTCGCTAAAGGTTTGAGAAGAAGGCAAGCCTCGCGCTGTGGTCGTCGTCGTCGCTCGCTCGGCTTCAGTCAAATGATTGATTGATTAATTATTAATTATCCAAATCATGATTCAGATTAATAAAATTTTGACCCGAATCCGTTTTCTGACCCTTTTTTTCCCCAGAATATTTAAATATTCCCTCCCATTTGTTAGAACATAACCTGTTTGAAAGGGTGTGACCTTTCTGAACCAACGCTTCCATGGCTATAAATAACATTTTGATCCTCAGATATTCCTTACGAATTTTCTGATCTTCTCTTCTCTTTTTCTTCTTGCACAATAATAAATTCTCGTGTGATTTACGGCCATCGAGTGAGTTCGCTGTCGCCGGAGTTTGAAGTACCGCTACAACGGTTAGTAAATAGTTCTACCCTATGAGAATATATTCCATAACCTCGGTCCTCGGATACATTGAGGGGAATAATTTCCTTAAGGACACACTGTTTATTCAGTGGCTCAATTTAATTCTTATACATTTTTAGATACTGTTCTTCTAGATTTTCAGATTCTGCTTTTGTGTATGAAATTTCCAGGAGAAAATACTCAAAATACCCCCCAACGCTTGACCAAAATCCCAACTACGCACCTAACCTTTGTGTTGGTCCTATTACCCCTTGAACAAATTTTTTCAGTGTTAAAAGTTTTTTGCTGATGTGGATAAGAGCGTGACTACACCGCTCAGTGGCGCGTTATAGCCTTTAAAAAATAGCATCTGACGTGTTTTAAAATGCCAACTGGACTGTCACATAGATGCCACATAGATAAATTTAAATTCCCTCCATTTTTACACCTAACGGCTACTTCATCTTCTGCTTCACCCTATTTAATACCCATCTCCATTTGTTTTTGTCAAAAAAGCAAACAACTCCATAACTTCAACCAATCCAATCGTTACAGCTCCAAAAATCAACACCTTAATCGCTCCAATTGTTGGAAAGAGGTTCGTTAGTTAGGGTTTATTTCTCATTTATTTCTCTTTAAAAGTGATCCTATGCTTAGAACCATGGTCCAATGTCAACACGGGAATTTGTTGCAAATGCAAACTTCTTGGTCCACAAACAACCTTGGAAGAAGATACTGGTCTTGTCCCTATTATGGTGTATGGTCTTGCTCCTATTTTTTGATTTATTGAAAAATTAAATTTGTAAATTTATGCTCTGTTTTGATATTTTTTAGGCTAAAAAATGCAAGTTTTTTCGTTGGAAGGACAGAGATGAAGTTAATCCAAGATCAAAATTTATCCTCCCAAAATTGGTTAACAAAATTAGAGATTTAGAGAAGGAATTGGTGCAATATGGGAGTTTGAAGATGGAATTGGATGAGATCACTACTAATGATAATAATTCGGTTAGTGTTGACATGGGTTTGGTCGAGGTTGATGGACCAAAAAAAAGAAGACACAAGCAAGACTAAAAAGGGTAGGTTCCATAGGAATTTCGTTTTTTGTTTTGTTGTTTATGTTGTTGTTGTGTTCATAAGTTTTGTATTCCGTAGGGGAAATTCAAACAATGGAAAAATCAAATTGCCATAGATAGTGATAGTGGTGGTAGTGTCTCGACTATGTTATGTTTTGTTTGCCTTTTGTTATGGCAAATTTTGTAACATATACATCTATTTTATCATGTATGAATGAAGAAGTTTGATGTTAAGGTGTTTTGAAGTGTTTATCCGAAATTAAAATTAAAATCACATCCATATAACATTAATCATTGTCTTAATCAAAATAGTAGCGTACATGGAGATGTTAAACATAGACAATTGAATAATAGAGATCTACTAATCAATATTTATGATCTCTATCTCTTTTTTAAATACATGAAACCCTATGCCATCTCCACACTCATATTTACACACCCAAATTTCTAGTGTGTCTCCCTCTTTCAAACCTTTTGAATCTATAAATGCCTTCCACCCTTGGCATAAACGAGCTTTTTTTCCAATTCTGAACGTCATCTTGTGAACGGTGTGATCTTGATATTTTAACACGGCATGCGTTGTGCTCGTTGGAAAAATGTCATGATGTTCATGTGGAAGTATATTCAATAAACAAAAAAGAAAGTTTACATCATCGGTTTTCACGTAAATCAAATAATAATAACAAATATAAAAAAACTTATAAAATCATCGGTTTGCACGAAAGAACGGGTTAACTTTTTCACAAAGAAAGCTAGCATCTTCTTTTAGTATGATGTAGATGTTATATGTTGTTGTGTTTGTTGTGCTTGCTACTGGTTGCACGTTGATGTTGTTGTTGTAGTTTAGTGTAGTGAATGTGTGATATGGTGTGTGTGTGTGTATGTGTATGTTGTGTTATATAGATGGGTTACAATCGAATTAATAGGCCATTTAATGGTCCTTGACCATGTTAGATTTAGTGCCTTGAATAACCTTTGCTGACCATATTAAATTCATGCCCAACCTGAATTTGTACACGTTAAACAGCTATGTCAAGCTGAAATGGAATTTGTACACGTTAAACAGCTATGCCAAGCTGAAACGGTATATCAAGCTTACTGTAATGTTGTTTTGATTAAAAGACAAGGCAAAAACGAACACAAACTTGATCAGTTGATCATTAATTAACAAGACAGAATACTAAAATGTCAATTCATAAATGTGTACATTTAAGAACTGCAGGGATAGTTTTCATCATAATTAGATTTTTCATCGCTGCTTGGCTGTGAACAGGTGATTTCTTGGCTTGGGTTTGCTAATTTACCTCTACCTCTTGTCATTTTCTGTTGTATCTCTTGTAGTTTCCTGCTTGTGATTGCTTCATTGCCTCTTCAGCTTACTATTTGCACTTGGCTTGTAACCAATGTCACCAGTTACCTCTGCTGATCTGGTCACCTTTGCTTAGCAGTTGAGACAATCCTGCTGCTTGACATGCCAGGCTGTTCACACAAATACTAACAAGAAGTTAGTAATGGAAACAACACATAAAAGAACACTTAGTAATGGAAACAGCACATAAAAGAACACTTGAGCTTACTAAGGCACTCACATTAACAGCTTTGAACCCATTTTCTGCCTGGAAAACACCCATTGCCATGACTCTAGGCCTTTTATATGGTGCACTAGTGCCACTTCCTCTTCCTCTATTAGCAGTGGGTTGTGTACTAGTTGCTTCAGGTGCAGAACATGAAACATGAACTTCAGCTGGTGCAGGACTATTTCCTACTGCTTGGGCAGTTTTCCTAGATCTTCCTCTTGGCCTCTTTTCAACAGGTACTAGTTTTGTTGGTGGTTTCTTTCATACATATAAATGTGTACATATCAGAAATTATCAAGACATTAACTACAAAATATCATAATTGATAAAAATGGGAGTTACCTTTGGTCTTCCCATGACCTTGCGTACATACACAAAATCAGTCATGTACTACCTAAATAATTAAACTTAATGTCAAACGGAATAAAAAAAAATGATAAGCATATGCACAGTAACTGAAAACCCTAGACTACATCGTTTTTTGAAAAAAAAAATCAAACAATATGCACAATATGATAATAAATATGCTGATTACAGTTGGGGAACTATGAGAATTTGTTCTTTATAGTCCAGATTTCAGGTAAGGCGACAAAGCACAAAATTCTAGTATCGTTTTTGGAAAAAAAAAAAATGTAAAGAACTAACCTTTACTAGATGAACAATGAGCAGCAACGAAAAATGAACTTTAAATCGCCTTATGTACGTGATAATATGTTGACAAAGATTGGGGTTGAAAATGGCGTTGATCGTGATATTTGGGTTAGCGGTTAGGTTTTGTGAATATGAGAATTGGGGGTGATTTAATTTAAGTAATGTTGACACCCAATTTTGTCCCGCCTCTCCTCCGAAATACCTATTTACGCTTCTAATATTTTTTGGAAAGTTAAAAAATATATTTATATTTTACTATAATTATTAGTTTTATTAAAATCTGCGTTTCATTATTCCATTTGCATTCACCAGCTATTGTAATTTCTATTATTATTATTATTACCGGTATCATTATAATTCACATTTTTTATCATTTCAGCATTTTTACCATCATATGCACGCGCATCGCATTTTATTTTCACACCATTAAATAATATCTTTCATTTATTGTTGAACTTAAAAATAAATAAATAAATATATTACAATATCATATAATTTTATTATCCGAGCACTAACAATTACATATTTTATATTAAGTAACATTTTAGTCCGTATTCATTCAGTCCATAATTAAATCCTAAAACTATTTTGGGCTAAAGCCTAATTTGTGAAACCAACCCAATTTTCGGACCAATCCACATTTTAATACCCAGTCCATTAACCCACGACCCGGCCCAATTCTCATTTTAACAAAAATGAAACCCCTAAGGGTTTCATCTCTTTCTCATCCACGCCACTTCCCCCTCCCCGCTCCCTTCTTTTCTTCATCATCATCTCCTCACCCCCACACACGCTCCCGCCGCTCCTCTTCGTCATCTCTCGTCCCCACCACGCCGCCTACACCCCGCTCCCACTTCCCTCTATTCCCTGCTCCTCTCTCCTTTTTCTTCGATTCAAACGAGCCAAAACCCTATAAATGGTCGCGGCTTGAAATCGTTTAGGACAGGTTTTAGAACCCCCAAAATTGCCTTGCAAAAACGGGACCTGGAACCATACTTCTTTGTTTTCGATTTCATGAAATTCCCCAAGAACTAGGTGATTTAGCCGCAGAAATCCCCTAGAAATTAAAATTGGAAACCCCACAAAATCCCCCTAAAGAGGAAAGGATTTTGAATCGGTAATCGTAACCGTGTTGTTGAATATCGAGAAGAATACCCAGTCGTTTTTTTTTGTTTGCGTTGGTTGGGCTTTGAATCCGAGCATCGCAAGCTCGGATTTGACAAGTGTTCGAGTGTATATCGAAGGCTTCGCACCCACTTCGCTGCACCCAAAGAAGGTAATTCCCCCTCTTCCTTGAAATTCATTTTTTTTCTCTCTGTTTGGAGTTCGCTTGAGCTATTTTCTGGAAAATTGATTAATCTCAGCTCAATCCTCCTCAGTGTAAATTCATGTTCGTTTAGTGCGTTAATCGTGTTGTTCGATGGGCGGTTGATTTAGATTAGGCATCAAACCTGTTTGTTGTTTAATTAGATACCCATGTTTAGCGTTAATCTATGTCTATATGCTTAGTTCGGCAATTAGCATACCTACTGTTTAAAATTCTGAGTCAAATAGGTTTGATGTTTGATTATGTGCACCATGTGCTGATAATGACAATCTTGAAATCATGTTACTAACTTACATATGATTAATATGTGTCCTATTTGAAGAACATGGTAAACTCGTGTTCAGTTCACAATGCTTTCATGAGTAAATCTGACCAAATGGGCTGTTTTTTGTATGTTAATGATGTTGTTATTCCAATTAAGTATGCATATATCGAACGAATTCCTGTCTAAATTATGATTTCTGGTTTGAAAAATCCAAACTGGTTTGTAGAAGGTTCTGCATAATCGAACTGTGATCATGATGGTCTAAAATGCGATTTGTGTATAAATGATATGCTTGCCTCCTAAGACATTTATTTGTCTTGAACATTGAAACAGAACTGAAGTTAGGGTGAATAAATAAATGTATACATCTCTTAAGTGTAAAGATCTTGTTCAACATATTTCAACAAAAACCAGTAGTCCAGTACCCTTTTTTAATATCAGAAATCTTATTTTTTTTGAATCAAGAAGAATTCCTGGGAACCATTTCATCTATGGATTATTGTTGGTCCTGTTTGTATTTCCCAGATCGATGTTGTGCCTACTTCAATTTCTGTTTAGCAAGTTCTTGGTTTAAATCTTGTTGTTAATAAATATTAAACCCAATATAGCATGTGCAACTATTTAAATCACGTTGTCAGTTTGGCATGTTAATTTATTAGATTAGTATATTCTAGATCAGATTAGTTGCACCTAGCCATGTATCATGCCCAGATTGCTAGCATTTTGATATTAACCTGCCTTCCAACATGTTCAGTTCACTGTTTGACTCCATCATCAGAGTAATATTGTGTTGTTTTCAATTTCACTTCAGCCTTGCTTTAAGATTTGCTGTCGTGTGTCTAAATAATTTCTCACTTTTGGCATGGTTTGGTTCAATTTAAACTTGTCCATGACTGCTTATGTTGCTTGTTCTCAAGTTTATGTTTAGCTTGTTTGAATATGGTTGGATATGACTTAATCAAAGAAGTGTGAATCAGTAGGATAACTATGTGTTCGAGGCATAGGATAACTTGCCCATTAATTATGTGTGTCGTTGACCTCAGAACCCAAAAAAAAAAAATAGATCTGCTGCTGTTATATATTTGGAAAGATTTTGGTATTAAAGGCTGTTCATAATGATCGATATGTTTTTCTTAAAATGAGTCTAGGCAACCTCTTAGCGAGTAGGATATGTTAATCAATGGAAAATAAAATCAGCACTAGTTTTGATAGGAATTGAAATTTGTTCATGTTCACTAAGTGCCTACTTTAGGTGATATCAATTAAAGCATGATTTCAGCCTGACCTTAATTCTTTTACTTTTCTCTGAAACTATGTACTCATATGTGGTGGTTTAAATAGTTTTCTGGCATCCTTTGTGTGTTATTGAATGAGTAAATGAGATTGATATGGTCTGCCAAAGGCAATATGTTTGTTTGGATAAGCATGTATGCCTGTTTTGGAATTCTGTGTTGGCTGCGTAATACTGAATATCCAGTTATATGTTAATATTCCCTTTTTCCTGTGGCTGTTATTAGAATGATTTGTTGTGTTCGATCATTAGTCCTCATTGCTTTACCCTTAAAAAGAACAATCAGATTGGCATTTTGAGATGACTCTCACATTATGTGATCGAGCTGCAGCCATGTTTGTGGCTTAAGTTGCTTTTAAAAAATGAACATATATCACACTTGATAAAGGCATATGGTTGTTCCTATATGTGGCTGCCTGTTACTATTGTTGTTTACTACAATATACCACCGATGGTTTGCTGTTTATCGGGTTGAATTACTACTGCTATATATCACTTTGAAGGCAAAAGAAACTTATTGTTTGAAACCAAACCTACATCTGGGGTCATGTCTTTGGCTAGACATTGTTTGACTATTGTTGGTTGTTGCTCAATTGTTATGGGCTGCTGCTCAGTTACTCTTATGGCTGTTGAAATTCACTTTGTGGCACTTCCCTGTTGCACCTTATGCTACTTTGCTGCTGTTCATTGCTACTACCTAAGGCTGCTACTGGGTTCTGCTTGCTGGTGCTATTTCTTGCTAAAAATGAACAGATCACTATACTTTTTTTTAAAAAAAAAAATGAACACATCCTGTACTTGGTCAAAGATCATTGATTCGAACATGATACTACGCTTGGGTCGATGAAGAGTTGTTTAACTTGAGGCCTCGCTTTTAAAAGAACAGATTTCTATACTTGATTTTATTGAAAGAAACAAATATTCTATTGAAAAGAACAATACTACATTTGATCCACACTGCAAGTTTAGTGAGCAGCTGCGTCTAGTTGCTGCAATGTTTGTATATGGATGTTTCGATACAGTTGATGAAAATCGCTATTGCAATTTTAAGTTTGCAACTCTGCACTTGGTTTAGCAGATCCTACATCGTGGTAAATAAATCCCATATTTCAGTTATTTGCTGATTTGAATAAATACTATCAAGGTCCGATAATGTATACGTACACACCATGTACTGTTTTGTTTATGAGATATATATGCGTGTACACAAAATATACACAATCTGCTAGCTTGCTTGAGTTTATATCTTACATGTTTGACATAATTCATCAATTGTACACTAATCTTTTTCCTTCATTTTTTTTTTCGCATGACCTTCGCATACGAGTCCGAGGGACTCGCCTTCTGCATTCGGTGTTGGGCCAAGACCCAACGAAATAGCCTGCTCTCTCTCTCCAGCCCTCTGTCCGCAGCAAAATAGAAAGACACACATTTTCTGGGCCAAAGCCCAATAGACAGGAACATAGGCAGCAACCACATCAGTCTATAAAAAATAACTGGGCCAAAGCCCAACAGCAGCCTGTTCACAGCAGCCCAAAAAAATGGGTTAAGCCCATCTCATTACATTTTTACACCTCTATTTTATGCTGTTGCATTTAACTCGTATTATGTGACTAACTTTTTATTTTGTTTTTATTTTCTTAATTTAGGTGAACTTTAGCGAATTTAGTGGGTTAGCTTTAGTGAAAGGATAGTTAACTTAAGAAAGATCAATTAATTCCATTAGCTTCATTTTTTTTTTCTCTCTCTTTTATGTCAAAACTATTTATAATATCTAATATTTATTTTATTTAGAATAATTGATTTGCGAATAGCGTAATTACATATTTTGAGTTAAAGGGATCATATTTTAATTTTAAAGAAATTTCAAAACGTCGCTAACATGCAAATATAAATTCAAATACATTCTATGAATAATTCTCCAAAGTTTATCCAATAATACACGTCTTTTAGTCAAGTATAGTTAATATAAAAGAAATTAAACTCATACCCTATCCATCACATTTTAAAGAAAAATAAGTTTGGGTATTTTTACATCACCATATTGATATAACACAAAATTTTGTCTAAAGTTCACATTTGGTAAAAGGTTATAGGCGAGTTGTATATTTTTGAAAGCCTTATTTTTAAGAATATTATTACGTTTTCATTCAAGGCTTTAGCATGTCCAAATTTTATTTTGAATAGCCTTTAAAATTTTCTTTTATGCAATACATCATATTTTCTACAAGTATTATTTCAAATGACATCATTATTACTTTCATTTAAAGTCTTAGCAACATTTATAAATCCTACTTAAAAAAAAAATAGCATTACTCTTCTCATTCAAAGTTTTAACAGCAGTCATAAGTCTCAGCGTTTCCTTTATGAAATTACTATATTTTCTACAAGTTAATTCAAACGACATTATTATATTTTCCTTTGAAACCTTAGTAATATGTACAAGCTATTTTCTTAAAATTTAAACATTATATTTAACCTTAATTAATTAACCTAAGTTTGGCCGGATAACCGTAGTTAACGGATTCTAAAGGATGCCTAACCCCTTCCCTTTAGAATAATAAAGAACCCTTGCCTAGAATCACATTGGTTAAGCAGACTATTAACGAAGGTTTAGTTTTAACTATTACCTTAGTTAACATCTAGGTGTCCTAATTCACCGTTAAATTAATTAGGTGGCGACTCCTTAAAACAAAATAAATAGGAATCACCAATATGTTGTACTCCTAATTTAACCCCGGTTAAAATGGGGTACGACAAGTAATGGGTGGGTTATGGGTCGGGTTAATAAAAAATGGGGATTAAAGATGTGACACGTGGGCCAGGCGCGTGTGGACAAGCGTCTGTTAATAATTGGGGGTTGGCATATTGGACTGCCACATCAGCAAAAAAGGGGCATTTTAATACTGAAAAAAATTGTCCAGGGGGTAATAGGACCAACGCAAAGGTTAGGTGTGTAGTTGGGATTTTGGTTAAACGTTGGGGTATTTTGAGTATTTTCTCAAATTTCCAGTTTCTGATTTAACTATATTTTCCAGTTTCTGGTTCGGATACAGGTTAATAACAATGTTCCACTTGAGGATTAACAATTTGTTGATTGAATTTATAATTGTAGATACGGAATTGAAGTTTGCTTTGATTTGTTTACCTGTTTTGGATTTCTTACCAAGTTGTTTCTGGAGAAATGATTTGTTGGAGATGACAAAAGTCACTGTCGCTTCTCGGTGGAAAACGTTTTGGATCCGGGTCCTAATTGTGGGTGGGCTTTATATTGGCCTATCACTATTTAATGGCATTTAATAGTAGGTCGCTACTTGTTTAAATTTAGGGAATCATTTGTACTTCTGTTCCTATAATTACTTAAAGGGAAATTTGCAGGATTGTCCTTCGCTGGGGGTGGTCTTTAATTTTTGGCCCTCAAATTGGTGGTCTTTAACTTTTGTCATTAAGGTCCAAATTGCATGAGCAGTTTTGCAAATTCTGCCTTGCGATTTTTTTTTTTACTGAGTTGGGGTTCGAACCCACAACGTTGGGGATTAGGCGAAGGACAACACTTAAAGACCACCCCAAATGAATGGAAATCCGCGCAAAAAAAGTTACTTAAATTCACGGTTTGTTCTTCAAATGGAACTGGTCTTTAAATTTTTCCCTTCAAATGGCTGGTCTTTAATTTTTTTCCTTCAAAATCAGTTTTGCCCTTCCCTTGGATACTTGAGGTTCTGGGTTCGAACCCCCACTCAGGCATAAAATAAAAAAATAATTTCGCAAGGCAGGGCTGGGGGGAGTGTATGCCGGATCCGACATACAATCCTTAAGGAAAAACTAAAGTTATGCCGGAGGGGGCAGACTTTGCCTTGAGGCATATATTTTATTTTTTTAACTTTTTAAGACAAACTTTTAGTTATGCCTTAAGGAAAAGTTTTGCCTTATGGGGCATACTTTTAGTTATGCCTTAACTAAAAGTGTGCCCCATAAGACATAACTAAAAGTATGCTCCCATAAGTCGAAACTTTTCCTCAAGGCATAACTAAAAGTTTGCCTTATAAGACAAAGTCTATTCCTTAAGGAAAAGTTCTGCCTTATGGGACATACTTTTAGTTATGCTTTAATTAAAAATCTACCCCATAAGACATAGTTCCTTAAGGAAAAGTTTTGTCCCATAAGGCATAACTAAACTATGCCTTGAGGAAAAGTTATGCCCTCTGGCATAACTTTAGGTTTTCCTTAAGGACTTTATGCGAAATTATTTTTTTGTTTTATGCATGAACGGGGGTTCGAACCCAGAACCTCAATCCTCAGGTATCCAAGCAAAGGGCAAAACTTAAAGACCACAAATATGAGAGGCAAAATTTAAAGACCACAAATATGAGGGACAAAATTTAAAACCATCCCAAAAGAAGGGCAATTCGCAACCATCAAATTAAATATTTCATTGACTGCCCACTTTTTTACTCGCATATACTTTTCTCAATGCACTCGATGAAATATGAGAAAGAACCCCTATTATCAAATTTCATCATCATTTGAGATATTAACTTTTAAACCGTTTTTGATATATTAAGCAAATCATATTAACTTCTTAGATGCTTAACTTGATCGTTACTACTGTAACATAAAGAAATAGGAGTATGATGCTTCATGCAACTAAGTCTGAGAATTTTAGTTCTCTATTAACTGAAAATGTAGGATAAGATTGATCTCCGGTAAGTGAATTTAGAGATTGCACTGAATATTCGAATATAGCTCTCCGAAAAATGTTGGCAACATGAAAGAGAAATATAGTAGTACTACCTTTTACTAGCTAGTAGTAGTGTGGGAGGGGGTACCATATTAGTTACGAATTCAGTAAAATTTAATAATTTTGATTCAAATTCTGTATGTATTAAATTTTTTTATTGAACATATATAAATAGTAAATTGCAAACCCAATAGCCCAAATGATTATGAATTCTATGACATTCCAACCGCTAAATTTCAAATTTAGAATCCGCTAGAAGATTGATAATATAAAAGCTCAAAAGCAGAAAGGAATAAGAACAAGTTGCATCAAGTAAACAAGTTGGACCCGTCCATCCAAAATTGTTGAATGATGAGGACACCTTCGTGGCCTACTGAACGTGACACTTAGGCACTCACGTCTTTTTCTCAATTTATATACTCTCGATTTTAATTTATGTGAATCTATTATTATTTGGAGAATCTACGAGGTGGTACGTTGATCACGTTTTTTTTTTATATTTTTTCTAAATTATTTGAATTATAAATTATCATGACTTATAGTACCACACTTAATAAATCTATGTCAAAATTTACGAAGTTTAATCTAATTTTTATTTTTAATTGTCAAATTCTAAGCTTAATCAGACTTTGTATAACGAAGAAAAATCGTTTCATGATGAATATATATATAATTTTTTTTTATTGTAATAGTGTATTAAATGATCAAATATTTGATCAAAATCTCTAAACTTATTATTGGTAGTCATAGATATTCTATTTTTATAAAAATGGTTAATTATTATATTACTAAAAAAAGAAGATAACTGTTATATGGGGGGATAAATTTACAAAGAGCATACTGTTATAAAGTTGGTTGTTACTGTAATAGGTGAAATGTTGTTACAGAGAAGTAAAATATAACATAAAAATCTTATTCTCAAAACAAATTATTCTTAAATAAATTAGTATTAAAAAACTTGACTCTCTCCAAAGGACCAGTTTCATCCACAACATACAGTTAAAAGAAAAGGATTTGCAAGAAAATCTGATTCAAATCTATTTCTGATCACACCCATTTGATAGACAAACTTCTTGTTAGCCTGTAAGGGTAACTGTTAGTGCTTACATGGAGAAGTTCTGAATATATTTTTCAGATCAATCTTCTCCTATTTTAGAAACACTTAAGAAAAATGTCAGAGGTAATTGGTTCAGTATGAGAGTGTTTTGACACCAATACTTAAAATCCTTTATACGACTTCTTGGTCACATCAAGCTAACCTAGAAACGTGCTACTGGTAATTAATGTGTATATTCTCAGAAGTATAAAGAATTAAGCCCCCAACTGAAGGACTAATTGAATTTACCTAACTGAAAACTCAATAATTATCTTTCTTTAGAAGCCACTCGCTGCAACAAAATATGCTTTTAGCGGCACTTATTTAACGGTAATAACTTTATGATCGTTAATTGTATTCTAGAATCAATTATTACGGACAATAGTAAACTTTAGCTGGTAAACTAATATATTTTGCGGGGGCTATTACTATATTTGTACATATTCTTTTAGGGAAAAAAAAAAAAAAAAGGTTGCCTCGCAACTCCAAAAGATTAGTTCATTTACCTCCAATTATATTTATTCTCTGAAATTCAAATCGACGATCTCTCTCTTCTCTATCGCCCCTTCTCTTTCTCTCTCTCTCTCTGCTCTGTATTTCAAAATCGATAATCTCCATAGCTTCTGTAAGTTAAGCTCAAAATCTGTACGTATGCATAGCGTATATTCGAATTTCTGTTTGAATTTAGTTGATTTTTTGTGAATTTACCAGATTTGATACTATAAGAGTTTGCTTTGCGAAGTGTTGTCTGGTGATTATGTGATTCAATTGATCATTTTATTGAAATGCATGATTTCAGTGCGATATTTAGCAGTAAGTTGAGAAAAATAGGGTTTTGATTGCTGCTTTATGTACTCAATTGATCATTTTACTGGAATTGATGAGTTTTTGTTTGATTTTTGACAGTAAGTTGAAAAAATAGGGTTTTGATTGCTGCTTTATGTGATTCAATTGATCATTTTAGAATTTTACTAGAGTTAATTAGTTTTTGTGTGATTTTTGACACTAAGTTGAGAAAATAGGGCTTTGATTGCTGGTTTATGTGACTCAGTTGATTATTTTATTGGAATTGATTTTTTTTTTTTTTTTTTTTTTGTGATTTTTGGCAGTAAATTGAGAAACTAGGACTTTGATTGCTGCTTTATGTGACACAATTTATCATTTACTGGAAATGATGGATTTCCTACAATCCGAAATTTTCCTTCTCAGAATCACGCAGAGATTTCCTTTGCTATTCACCATCAGTAGCCGAGATGTGCCAAAATTTTGAGGTAAGAAAATGAAAATCCCTTAGCGATTCAGGATTTCTCGTCTTTATGATTTCGTTTGGCATTTTGTAATCTCCTTTTGAATAACATGTGATTTTTTGTACTTCTCCGGAACGGTTGTATTATTAAAAAGAGAAACTTATGTATCTGAATTGAAACAATTAATTTGATTATTGTGGATCTTATGCGGATTGACATTATTGTGGATCTTATGGAAGAAGGTGATTCAATATTGTATTAACAGAGTTCTATAAGTTTTTTCTAGAAGATCAGTAATCTGATTGGAAAATCGAATTATTTAAGTTGATTTTGTTTGGGATTTAGTATGTCTCTTATTGAATATCATGTGAATTATTTTGCTTGATTGACTTTGATTGTGACATTTTCATCGTGTCTGTTATAGTTTATGGAGACCAAGAGAAGCCACCATTGATAACTTATCCAGATTTGGCTCTACATTGTAAGTGAGAGTTTGTGTTTCAAAGTGAACTTGTTTGATTTGTTTCAAAGAAGATACTCGAGCTCATTCATAGTAAATTTCCTTTCCCAATACATCATTTTTCGACATTTTGGTAGCTGAAACTGTTAGTTAATTTATATCTATGATAGATCTATGGCCATGTGGGAGTTGGACTTATGATGTTTCATCAGCTTGGTGGTATCAATGGAATCTGTTTCTACACCGGTAGAATATTTGAGTCCTTAGGTATCAATCCCTCAGTGTCAAATATCATTTTTTTTTTCATCTCTCTCTTTCTTTAATTTTACTCTTCTTTGGTGTGTGTGTGCGCGCGCACGCTTGTGCGTGTGTGTGCTACACATTAATTCAGTTAATTATATTCTTATTTAATTATTTTGCCTCACTGATTCATAGTTTTCTACGTTGATTTTTGTATATCTAGGGTTGGAGTTTCCATCTTTTTCTGCAAAAACCAAATGATCACTCCATCGGCTAGGGCTGGAGCCCGTTATGATTACCTCATCAATCTCCTCTTGATCGGCAGCAGTGGTAAGATTTTTTTATAAGTTTCGTGGTCTGTAGTCCTGCGATCTCAGTATACAAATGTGACGCTATCATATTCCTCAGTTATAAGTAAATATGGCAGTTGTTCACACATCAAAGAATGTCAATTTAGTCTTGCCCTTTTCAGAGGTTAAACGCATCATAATTTACTACAAATTTTAGGTGTTGCAACTGTGACGTTGGGACTCAGTAAGAGTTGTTACTCCAGTTACATGAGCCCCTCTTGAGAAACTGTAATATTGACTCTTAATGATGAATTTTTGTGGAATGCAAATGACGAGTTCATGGGGCTTAATCTTTAGTACGAAGTCTTTGCATGACCCAAATTTTGATGTACTTGGCCAGTGGATTGATTGTTTTCTTCATTTTTTGTGCACACTATCTGCTGTTGTTAACTGATGCTTTTAGATTGCTGAGACTTTACATTAAACTACACCTATTTAACTTGACAAGTCACAGTGTTATACTCCACAGGCCTACCTCAAGATGTTGTCTAAGTTGTTAGTTTCCCTGCAATTTTGTTATGTTTCATGCAAATTTGTCTCTGAGGTTAAAAACGACTGAACTCTAATAGGATCGAGCTGTATCTTCTGCATGTATAAAGCAATCAAGGACCAACTTTCAATTTGAAGTGTCACTCTATTTTGGTGAGTGTATCTATAAAATTTATTGTCACAATATAATGGTCTGACATGGTTCTTAAAGCATAAATGCTGATCTGTCTAGTTGTTACCTTTTCTTATCGTACACCTCTTCTTTTGCCTGCCCGCTGCTTCTTACACATCTATGGTTCCTTTCATTTGATAGTGTGTAACTAAAGTATACACCAGTTAGTCAGTAAACTACCTTCTTGGCTGTTGAATTAGTATTCATGTAGATGTAAGCATGAGTTTTAGGCATCTACTAATTGTGGTTTTGTGTTAACTACTGTTCTGTTCTATTATTTTCATTTTGTTGTTGATGTTTGTCTCAATATCATGCCCCTTTTTTTTCTGGTAGATCTTGGTTACTGTCTCATTTGGCTATTGTTATGGAGTATGAACAGCCAAAGGTGGAGAACTTTTTGCTAGAATAAGCACTGCTGCAGATTTAGTGAAAGATGAGGTTATACATATATCTCTTGTATTATTCCTATGCTTGATAAGAATAAGATGTTGTACTTATCATCTTCATTTTTGTGTCAACAAACAACAGGTTCGCTTCTTCTTTAACAGCTAATATTCTTGTTTGCTACTATCATGCCATGGTAAACTTTAAAAATATTGACATTTTGTACAATGCACATCTTTCTAATGAGGTTCCGTTCTCAAGTTGTTGCTTTTATTTTTCTGTAAGAAATTTTTCACAGGGATTTGAAACTGGAGAACACTTTTCTTGATGTCCTTTACCATGGCTAAAAATTTGCGATTTTGGTTATTCCAAGTTTTGTCCTGTTTTCTAGCTGAGAAGCTTGCTTGTGTTACATTTATCATGGCATTAGTTTACTTTTATATAGTCAATCAAGCAGTCTGGATCATTTTTGTCATGCCTAATTTATTTGGCATCTATTTAACTTTATTAGGCTATAGATGGAATAGAGGCTAAGGATGGTAGACCATTGGATTAGGATTCTTCAAATACAATTGTAAGATTTCTTATACCATTTTATCTTTTAGTACTGATTAAGCTTATGAGTTTGAGCTTTGTTGTTGATGCTGGAATCATTGATCAATTGCTAGGTTCAGGCGTGTGAAAATTATGGTTACCTGACTTAGTTGTGAACTTGAAAATTGATTGGAAAAAAAATCTGGACATCGAGAGCTTTTAATTAGGGGAATAGTTGACTGAATTGGAATTGGTACCTTGTTTCAAAACTCAGCCTAGTTACCAGTTTGGGAATTGATTCCTTGCTTGATTCTTATTGGTAGCTGTTGTAGTTCAATTGTTAAAATAAGGAATTGGTGAGCTGCAACTGATCTGTTGAAGTTTAAAGGAAGAAAGGTCCAGGAACAATCCAGTTTGTTTGACTGGTTTCCTTTGTTAAAAAAACAATTGTGGTTAGAACAATTTAGAACCACATAGTGTGTTTTAGAAATTTGGGTTAAATCTACTGGTGTTGGAGTTGAATTCCTCACTGATGTATTTTTAAATTGCTCAGTTCTTCCATCAATTTGCTCTTTGAAGTTTCATTACACTGATTTTGTACTTTTCACGTGGCACATGACTTATTTTTCTCCTTTATTTCTGGAAGCATGTTTTCCTACAGATATCGAATAAAGTTGGCTCTATTAAAGATCCTCCAGATATTACATATGATCGCGATCCAAGCTGCCATAGTTTCTCTAGGAAAAGAAATGATGGATCATTTCCTTGTTTTTCCATTGTTGGAACACATCTTATTGTTTTGATAATTCATACTTTTGTTTACCACCAGAAACTAAGAAAGTGTGTATTGAGTTTGATTGTTCTTGTTTTAAATGAATGACATTTTGAGTTTGGTAATTCTTCTATTACAACCTTCGAATTGATTTCTTTTGTGATTTTTGTTGTTGATGCTATAAAAGAGTGTTGGTTAAATATGTGAAATAAGGTAAATTCATATCAATTTTAGCCCATAATGATTGCCACTAAAATAGGTCGGCAATAACAATTGCTATTGAATAAATGCCGCCAAAAGTAATTACTTTTAGTGGCAATAATATGGGTCTTTACTAGCACTTGACATAAATGCCACTAAAGGTTTAGTGACTCTGGATATAATGACATTAACTCAATTACTGGTAAATGCTTTTGCGGCAATATAGCCGCTAAAAGCATATTTTGTTGTAGTGACTAACGAATCACTTGTAATGTTGTACATGGCACTATGTTGCTTGGACCCGGCACTTTTGCCGCCGTATCCGTGTCGACACTCACACAGGTTTGGGTACGGAATTCGTATCAGATTCGGTCAATAGAGATCGGATACTTTGACCAAATTAGAGAAATTTTTTGAGATTATGATTTCTTAAGATAACGAAAAGTAGAGATTTGAAGACATGGAATGGCATACCTTCAATATTATTTTGAAAATTGAACTAGTTTCTTTATCTCTGTTTCAGATGTCTTCAACATTGTTTGCTTCATATAGCAGGCCAAATCGACGAAAACAGAGAGTTAAACCGCTGATTTCAGGTAGAAGAGTGGTCAACTTGCCTTACGTATATGCAGCAGTTGGGAAGGGCTTGAATAGGTCCATAATTCTTCCTATTTCGAATTTCATGGTTGCTGGGAAGAAGAAGAAAGTTTAAAGAAATTGGGGAAGATGACTGGGTCAACCAATTGGGGAAGACGACTGCGTTTCTTTTTCTTCTTCAAGAGTTTGTTTCTTTTTGGGTGTGAATTCTGAAACACTGGGTAAAATGAAGAGGTGGATAGTCCACGTGCGCGTTATTTACTTCATCCAAATTTTGTCCCTTATTTTATTAAAAAAAAAAAAAAACACAGTAATGACCTGCATATACCCAATTGAACTTTTAAATTAGAAAATTATTTATCCAACTTTGATTTAAAAATCAAGCTCTCTTCCCAATAGATATTCTCTCCCTTTATACTAATTGACTTTTTAAAATGCTTATCTTACTCTTACATTATCAACATTTGTCCTCATGATGTTTTTTATTTTTTAATATTTGAAAATATTATTTAAAAATTAAATAGTACTAGTTTCGAGATGAGAAGAGAAAAGTGAGAAATACTAATTGTATATAAGTTAATGACGTTTTCATAATGAAATAAATGAGCAACGTAAAAAATAAAATTATTACGTAATAATAATTAAAACTCCAATATCTATTTATACAAGTGAAAATAAAAAATTATAATAACTTTTTAAGCATATAATAATGTAGGTGATGCAAAAATAATTAATAAATATTTTATAATAAATTCCTAAAAATATTATCTGTTTATATTGTAAATAAAATTTAAATTATAATTTAGAAAATATTCGATTAGTGTCAAGTGTCAACCAAAACCTGTTTAACAGAGGTGAACTTAAATATACACACACGTGCATGTGCATATATATGTATAATGCATGTAATGTTAAAATAACAATTATAAAAAACACATTAAATTTGTGACAAATTCAAAAAAAGGATTATTCTACTTATAATATTAATGAACCTAAATAAAAATCTATAAATATCTAAGTTAGCAAATGAGTATTTTATATAATATAAATAAATAAGTATTAAATAGATGGCGGGTTGATGAATGGTGGGATAAATAAGAGATATGCACTATCAAATACTTCATATAAGTTTTCAACAATTGAATAGGTACAATGTAATTATATATTTGATTAATTAGGACTAAAGATTATAACAAGAAATATACACGATCACAATATAATTAAATATTATAATGCTTCTAACATGATCAAGTAAACTTGGTAGACTATTTGTTTATCTCCATTAGTATAAGTTTTATGTAATTGAATAAGTAGAACGTAACTATACATTTGATTAGGACCAAAGATTATAACAAGATATATACACTATTATAATATAATTAAATAATATAATGCTTATAACATTAATCGGGTAGACTTGTTGGAATATTTGTTTATTTCCCAGTTTGAATTATCGACTATAGAGTGTAAACACTTGACTGAGACTAAGAATTATAACAAGAGTTTTTAACACAATATGCTCGATCTACTGGTTAATTTTTGAGTTGGGGTTTGAAATTTGATTTTTGGGGTTTGGGGTTTGGAATTTGGAGTTTGGGGTTTGATGTTTGAGATATAACAAGATATATGAACTATCAAATACTTTATGTAAGTTTTGAACTATCCAATATGTAAAATGTAATTATACATTTGATTAGGTCTAATGATTATAACAAGAAATATACACGATCATAATATAATTAAACAATATAAAATTAATGCCATGTTTGGTAGCTAGTTAAGAGGTAAGTTATTTATATATTAAAATCTTGCATAAGTACCACGTTTAGTAGCTAGTTAGGAGGCAAGTTATTCATGTATAAAATTAATACGATGTTTGATCTACAGTTTAGAAACCCGTATAATTAATACATTTATAAGTTATGAAGAAATCTATGTATTACTTTATGCATGGTAAATGTTGGAATAACTAATACGTGAATAAATAAACCCTGCATAACTAATACCTACATAAATAAAAACATAAATTTCTTCATAACTAATTCATACTAGTTATGTGAGGCCCAGGCTTAATTCAAGATATAAAAGTAGATA
Organism: Lycium barbarum; assembly: GCF_019175385.1. Lineage (NCBI taxonomy): Eukaryota > Viridiplantae > Streptophyta > Magnoliopsida > Solanales > Solanaceae > Lycium > Lycium barbarum. The sequence continues at coordinate 104,544,355 of NC_083348.1, read as the reverse complement.
TTTTAACTAAAGAAATATAATTTGTGTTAGTATAAGTGTACAACAACAATCATATACCTATTGTAGTCCCACAGGTGGGTAGTTATATGAAAACAAAATTTTCATTTCACTCCTTTAATATTTTAACTTCCATTTTGATGAAATTATTTACTTCAAATCAAACGTGGAGCCAGAATTTGAGATTTATAACTTATGTATCATAATTTTCTGAAGTTATTTAGTTCTAAATAAATAATCTATACATAGTTAATGCACTTTTAAGACAAATACATAATTTAACTTGTGCAGCGGATGAAACTGCTCCTCTCTTAATTAGGGATTAGGGGTTCAAACATGGATATGGAAAAAATCTTTGGAGGAAGCGCTCTCCCCGAATAGGCGCGATACAGTGCGAATTATTTAGATTAATTGGGCTCAAATGCGGATATCGAGCACCAACCAGAAAACCAAAGAACATGAAAAGTGAGGTAGGAGGTTCGATAGCTTTTCAAAAGTAGATCTTAAAAACAAAAAACAAAAAAATTGACTTAAATAAATAAGATTAGGATCTAAAAGTAATTAATCAAAAAGTTTTTAAAAAATTTGGAAATTATTGTGAGGACTACAAAAGTCTCCAGGTTCGATAGCTTTTTGAAAAGTAGACCTTAAAAACAAAAAACAAAAAAATTGACTTAAATAAATAAGATTAAGACCTAAAGTAATTAATTAAAAAGTTCTAAAAAAATTGGGAAATTATTGTGAGGACTACAAAAGTCCCCACATTTGCTCTTATATATAATAGTAATATAACTAATACTTGCATAACTCTAAATAGCTACCAAACGACCCCTAACATTACATAATTAATAATTATGATTATATAACTTTCAAATAAATCACATTAATCAACTAAACTTAATTAAAGAATATTAAAGGCCTGTAATGTAATTATTCATAAGAACTTAAATGTCAAATCTCAATAAATTAAAGTAATAAAATAATATACTAAACACATATGACATATCCAATCTCATTTAATGTTGTAGTCCAAAAAAGGTACTCTACACCGTCATTTTAGTCCAAAGTTGGCAAACATCAGAGGTAGCCACAAGGCTACTAATATATGCTCATTTCTTGTCCACACCTCCCAAAATTTTTGTTTTCCCTCCAAAGACGGAAGACTTTTCTTCTTCCTCTTCTAAGCATCTTTCGGTGGTACAAGCTAAGAGCAACTCTTCACTTGTTTTTTTTTTTTTTTCAATCCTTTTCAAAATTCTTCATCTATGGCTGAAAAAACAAAAAGGAACTCTTAGTTACTGAAGAGGCAAAGATGTGGAGCAAGATCAAGAGTTGTGCAACTCTTGAAAAGATAAGTTTTCTTATGCTTTATGTTAAATTCTTTTAATTATCTTTGTTATCCTTTAATATGTTTTCAATATTTAGTTTGCTACTTTGTTGTGTAAATTGTAGGAGAAAGGATGAAATATTGTCCATCTCGGAGCACGCAGTCTAGCACTCTAATAGAATGGAAGATTGAATCACATGTCCGGTACAAACTACATGTAAGTGCCTTCACAAAAAGCTCTCATAATCTAGGCATATTCTTGTAGCTATATTATTAGAATTTTGAATTATTTTTTGCCAATCCCCGCACCCGTATCCGTATCCGGATCCGTATCCACGAATCTTAAAATTTAGATCATGCTGAGTCCGACCTCTAGATTCGTACCCGTATCCGACACCCGCACGCGAGTCCGAGCATACATGCAATAAACAGTATAGGTTTACGACAAATATTGTTGAAGTCTTCCTGCACTTTTTCCTATTGTTTTTTTTAGTTCATACTGCAGTCTCTTTCGCCAATGAAAAATATCTGATACATTATACGAAGAGTAAATAGGTCCTGTTGGAGATTGATTGGTTAATAAAGGGAAGAGCAGTAGCAACTCTTTCTGGGGTTATTCTCAGACATGGTCAAGAAGGTTCAGGGAGCAGGTCCTATGTTGGGACCTTTAAGGCTTTGACCACTAGGGTAGGATTACTCCATTTTAATGGTAAAACAGGGATCTTTCTAACGTATAAGGAAGAGTTAGTCCGACAAATTTCATGTTGTAACTTCAGTGCTGCTCTGCCAATATTAGATAACGTAAACACATCTCTTCTTAATTCTGTTATAACATAGCAAAAATTATTCTTTATGCGGAAAAAAGAAGAGAATTTGCTAGGGAAAGTGTATGCAATATCAGACGAACTGAACATGGAGAATGACAAGACTGGCCATTCACTATCTGAGTTTGAAAGAACTTCAGAGGTTGAAAATGTTAAGGGTCTGATTCAAGGTAATGGAACCACTGAGGGTGAATTTTTTCATGCATTACCCTTAGTTTCCAAGGCTGTTGAAGAAAATGGCAGTTCAGTCCATGTGTCAGTCGATACACCAAACAAGTCAGATGAACAGATGTCTGGGAGTTAATACCTATGTTGCTCGGACTCGGTGTCGAGTGTCGGATACGGGTACGGATCTAGAGGTCGGATTCAGCATAATCTAAATTTTAAGATTCGGGGGTACGGATCTAAGTGCGGATACGGGTGCGGGGATTCGGCTAAAATAATTCAAAATTATAAGAAAAATAACTAAATCTATGCCTAGAAATAAAAAACAAAAATAATTTTTTATAGTTATGTTTCATTTATAATTAAATTTTAATTTTTAATTAACTTGAAACTCTTCTAGATACAATAAGTGTCCACTCTTCAAGAGCTCTCCATTTCTTTCAATTTAGCCTCAAATTTTTTCTCAGATTGGTCCATGGATTTGGTCAAAGTATCCAATGTCGTTTGACCAGATCCGACACGAATCCGGTGTCGGTGTCGGTGTCGGTGTCGTGTCGTGTCGGACACGGGTACGGCAGCAAAAGTGAAGGGTCCGAGCAACACAGGGCCTTAATACCACCTGGGGGAGAAAACAGAAGACAAGAGAGTAGAATTCAGCCCAAACGAAAATATTTCTTCAAAGGGATACCGAGAAGATGCAAAAGAATCAGCAAGTAGCTCGGACAAGGATGACAGATACATGGCACAAGAACCAACAGAAAAAGAAGTTTCACATGAGTCTCTTCCCTTGTCTGTAGCATGTACATGCTGAGGTGGCTGAAGTGGAGCCTGCTGAGGTGGAGCCGCCTGAGGTGGCTGTGGCTGTGGCCTGCAACAATAGAAATATTATGCTACATTTTGGGCTTAGAAAGGAAACTACAGTAAGGACTATATATGCATGTGTGAAGAAAAATTGGCACATATATAATGAGCAGAAACCGAACCGTGAGTTCGCCTTTGGAATTCTTTACAATGAACTGATGAATAATTGAACACAACTTGAAGAAAGTTCAGATTGACTAAAATCAGTTCAAGAGAAAAGGTGCATAATCATCTCGATCACAAGATGCCAATAATTTGAAATAAAAACAAAGTGAATTCAGTCAGACCTCATCTTTGGAAAAACATTAATTTCTATTCAAACTGTATATCTAAAACACAATCATCAGTTGAATGTACTCAGAGAATCTAAATGCCAAGGCGACTTTTAAAATTTGATTAAGCTAAGACTCCATGTTTTTCTTTCAGCGAAAGGAAATTGACCACTAATACACTCCTAAATAAGTTTGAGACAGATCATAAATGACCAAAGATTACTTTAACGAAGATCATGGATTCAGTAGGTTTTTATTTGAACTACAATAAAAGCAAATGATATCTCCTTGTTAGAAGCTTATATTACGAGGGAGCTGATTATTGAAAAGATCATTGACAGATTTGAGAATCATACGAAGGTTATTAACTTACTCGTGTCGAAAAGCAAATTTAAAGGTCAGGACAGATTGGAGCAACTATAGGGAGCAACTTACGTCTATATCATGCATTCAGAATGGAGTATTCAGATTCTAGCCTCCTATTCGATCTATACTGCAAACAGAGGAGGTTTAAACCTCTAAGTTCCTAACTAGAATTATAGGGAAAGGAAAAACATATTCAAACAATTAATACAAATTAGCTAAAATGGAGACAGGACTGAAAATACAAGGGATGGATTTCATGTTTTGCACCAAAAGCCCTAAAAAAAAAAAAAAACTAGAGCAAACACACATTTGGGCTAACGAGCTCCTGCTGAATTTAAATAAGCAGAAATAAAATCATAAAAATACTAAAGCAAACAGAAGATAAAAGGAAAGGAAGTTCTTACCTAACTCCAGTAAAATTGAGGCTAACCTAGTCTATGTGAAATTTAAAACGCACACAACTAAGAAAATTATTAAGGCAAGATAGAAAATTACTTATCTAATTAAAACTAAATCATCCTATTCATCTTTATTTTGTCTCTTCAGAATCACCTCAATCACAACATCAATTGCAAATCCTGTGTCTTCATTTCCAATAATGAAAGCGCGTTTGTAAGTTGCAAGGATTATTTTTCTTTCTTTTGTTTATTTTGTCTCCTCTCCATAACCCTACTTTGGGCCTAAAAAAATCCAAAAAATGGGCCAACCAATGACCAAAATAAAAAAGAAATTTTTACTCGTTGTAGCTTCTCTTGAGACATATTTATTAATAATAACTATCCTTTAATTTAATTATAAATAGTAACTAAAATACTTTTTATATTTATCACACATAGCTATATCAGTAACTAAAAGTCAAATACACACGTAAAACCCTCCCCCATATCCCCAAATCCCACGTTTAACGGTTAGTCAATTAAATTTGTCAGATTCTCTCTCCAGCAACATTAATCCTTGCCTTTTTTTTTTTTCTCCACTACCTTCCTTCACGTTTCATCATCTTCTAACCATTGTTGCGAAAATCGGGAAAGTTGTATTTGGATAAGTTTTTACATTCTATTAGTGTATTTTTGTTCGTAATAACTTCCTATTTTCAAAGTTTTTGAAGCGTATTCAACTTCCAATCCTTTCCTTTTTCTTCTCCAATACCTTCCTTCATGATTCTTCATCTTCAAATCATTGTCGCGGAAATTGGGGAAAGTTGTGTTTGGGTAAGTTTTTTACATTCTATTAGTGTATTTTGTTCATAATTACTTCATATTTTCCAGATTTTGATGCGTATTCAACTTCCATTTGTTAGGATTTTGAAGAACATTCATTAATGACAGACGGAACAACACCTAATAGGGTTACTCGAGGTATACCATTTACGATTCAAAATATAGATTTTCTTTCTTTTGATTTGGGGATTTCTCAACAACAACATGATGTTGCTGCAGCCTCTGCCGATAAAATGGCTGCTGAAAGGCGTTCCAAGAATATTCATGATCCTCGAAGAGTTCAAATTCCCCCAATTGCAAAATCTTCAAAGAAAATAGATTTGGCTATAGTCACGAAGAGGAGAAAAACTACTGATATTGTTTCGGGCAGCAAGGGAAAACAAGTCGTAGAGGCTGAAGCGGAAGAAGAGCAATTACCTGCGAAGAAACAGGTATGTGTAGCTAAAATGTATTTCAATCTCTACTATTACTGATGTTCAATTCCTGGGACTTTGATCTTTTAATGAATCATGTGTTTTGACACATGTATAGATGTGTTCTTGAACAAGCGAGGACTGATAATCATGTATTTGAACACATGTGTTATATATATATTTTGATTTTTTTTTGTATGTTCTGTTACACCTAACTGTGTATTTGAACAAATGATTAACTAATTATCATGTATTTGAACATATGAATTATATGTATTTGCACACACTTGTATGTTTCTGTTACAACTAACTGTGTATTTGAACAAATGAAGAACTGATTATCATGTATTTGAACACTTTTTTGTATGTTTTGTTACATCTAACTTTGTATTTGAACAAATAATTAACTGATTATCATGTATTTGAACATACGAATTATATGTATTTGCACACACTTGTATGTTTATGTGCTACATCTGGCTGGATTCTATGTAAATTAAAAAAACATAGATTTGGTGAAAGACCCAGCATATGCGGATAAGGGAAAGATCGATATCCTTGAAGTTGTCTATGTTGAAAATCTGTCGCATCAAACTGTTGGTAGCACATAAGTAGTAAACATATATTTTTAAAAATATCATAGTGTATCAAATACATGATATATGCTATCAATTTATTATTCTTCTAAAATACATGAGTTGTTTGAACTTGAAATACTTTATTTAGAACTTGAAGCATATATTTTCTAATATAAGTTCTTATCTGTTTTTTATTTTTTTTTATTTTTAGGGACTGTGGTGTCTTCGTGGCAGCGTATGCTGAGTATTTGACATCGGGTGAAAGGATTCCAGATGTCATTGATGCACACATGTAGTGTATGAGATACGGTGCACTCTTATGGGACTACGCTGAACGCAATGTTGCTGACAAAGCCGAGAGTGATAATGAAGTTCCACCAAGACCGATTAGGCCAGCAATCGATTACGACAATGTAGATGCAATTGATGTTTGATAAATACTATTCGTGCATTCGATGTTTTTTGTCCTTTTTTTCATTAGAGCAAACAATCTGATGTTTTTAGATGTATTTTGACTGATGCTGGATAATTATCATTTAACCAAAGAAATCTCAGGGGGTTTATGTTCCATATGTTTGATGTACTTAGTTCCATATATTTTCCAATATATCTGAACTTTGGAAAAAATACAGTAAAATGTGACATCATGAATCTAAAATACATTTATTCACCAGGTTCACAAAATATGTATGTTTAATTCACCAGGTTCACAAAATACGTATTTTTTAGTAAATTTTATTCATTTTTGTTTTAGTTTAATAAACACATCTTGCGTATTTGACATGACCAGCACAACTATATGATTTCAATAAAAAAAATTACGAAAAATAAACCAACTTCATCAGTTTCGGAAACAATACGTACGTTTTTATACCACGTATGCAGTGTTATGAGGTTGAATAGACAACACCATTTTCTAACCGGAACATGGGTTGCCTTTTGTTTTTTGTGTTAAAAATACATGAACATTACCGTGTAATTTCAGACACCAGGATCACAAAAAACATGTATGTTCTATTACAGATTATACAATTTTCAGAAGGCCAACAAATACATAATGTTTAGTTGACATTACCAACACAACTACAAGCCTCCAATCCAAAACAATTCCAAAATAAAAACAACTTTATCATTTTTATGAATATAATATGTATCTTATTTTACCAAGTACACAATATTTTTTGAAGTTGAAAAAAACACCAAACGTATCAGAAAAAAAAATCAATTAAGATCATTTTGAATGAGACATTCATTTCATTGCAAAAATTTCTGTAATACTACAACATGTGTCAATAGAAGTTTTTGACACAAGCGTTCAAATACTTAAATAACCAATCTATCTTCGCTAATAAAGTTAAATGAATAGGAACACAAGAAAAATTCACTTCCTCAGAGGCTCAAAACTACATGAACTTCTGTTGTGCCCAAGTTGTCCACAAGTACTGCAAGCATGTCTGCTCTTTCCAAACAACAATTCACTTAAAAGCTTATCACACCTCTTCTTTGTCCTACTAGGCGGTCTCTTGTATCTTGGTGGCAAAACCACATCCTCCAAGATGTTTTTGGGAATGTTCATTCACGCTCGTCGGGTAGAGGATCCACAGGTACATCATATGTCTTCAACACGGTCTCCGGTTTGAACAAATCAGACTAATAATCATCAGCAACCAGATTTTTCTTTTTTATGACAGCCCATGCATGCGGGCAGGGGATTTCATCTAGTTGAAACATACGACAACTGCAAGTTTTGCTATTCAAATTAAGAATGAATCGCCTTCCTTCATCATGTACTGTGTACACGAATTCGGTTAACGGTTCTACCTGAAAAAATAAATATTGCATGTATTTGTTATTGAACCAATCAGAATTTTAAAATAAATGAACAAACCATTAAACAAATACATATCAATTTTCAAAGAATCATATAATTTACATTAATACTAACTGTTCATGGATACCAAATACACATCTATATAATGTGAAGAACCACCAGATTAGTACAAGTACAAGTTTGTCAAATAAATTATAACAAGCATTAAACTGAAACATACCATGATTCGTAGACATAGATACTCGTTGATTGATAGCATCTCCTGAAGCTTTTACCGAGTGTAGTGAACGTGTATGTTCCATTTCTCCGGTTACTGTAATTCCATCTCCCAAACATCCTTCTAACTTCTTCGAGAAAGTCATATATAAGCAGTTCTCTAGCTGCTAGAAGATGTCGGTTAATGCACTCTGCTATGTTAGAAGTCATTGTCCACCCTCAGTTAACAGATGCATACAATCTAGCCCACTTGTCTCTACCAGCCGATTCCGAATACTCTGCCACGCGCATATCTACCTTATAATAAACATACACATGCTGAGAAATACTTCGAATCGTACAAATTAACAAACTACACTGTCACGGTTCAAATACATAACAACACACAGTTGCAAATACATAAACAAATGCACATTTAATACCTTATTGCATTGCTCCTTTCTGTCCGATAGTTGAACCTGTTTGTAATTGCATAATTCACCATCACAGCTTTTAATGTATCTTTATCCTTGTATACTTGATCGACAGCAACTACTTTTTGGTTCTTGTCATCAATAACCATACCCTTGTTGTTTTCAAATAACAAATCAGCCTTTCCACAACTTGATGATGCCAAATCACGGGAACCAACTGTTTGATTCGTGTATCCGATTTGCAAATAATCACCTTCAACACAACTCTCATCCGATATACATATCTCCATGCTTCTATCAGTTGTAATGATACATAACGGGTACATTGGTAATGCTTTGTTCTGTTTCTTCAGTTCCACATACACCCTAACACCCATATCATTGTGAATTTCCATTGGAATATAATCACCTTCAACCATGTATTTTATGCTTATGTTTTTCATTTTCTTGTCCAAATTCAATTGGGTTGCAACTGTTTGTAACAATTCCTCATACGTCGAATACTCCTTGAAATTCACAGCATCGATATTGTAATTAACGTATTTATTCTTCGTCGTTCCAGATACCAGAGTGTCTAATCAACGATGAAATATTGGCCATTTTATATAAAAAAAAAAAAAATCCTTGAATCACTGTCTCAACATAAAACCTGTAATATGTATGCCCTACATAAGATTCACGATCAAATTTGAACAATTTATACAAATTAGATTTACAGCTCACTAATAATTCAAATAATTCAAATTCAACGTACACATATTGAATTACACTTCAGAAATACATAGTTTAGCATTAATTGCAACTGATATGAAAAATAGTTCAGAAGTACATAGTTTAGATTCAGAAAAATAAAAGATATGAACTGGATCTTTTTTTTTTTATTCCTAACCATTCATGTACATTAAAATACTTTCAACCGTAATTTTCAAGAGCATTATTCATTCATTGACACGCTTACAATGATATTACATCATTATTTTCGAATATTAGTTATAAAGATAGAAATACAAAAAAATCATAAGAATAAAACAACTTTGACATTATGCTCCAAGAAAAAAATTGAAATCACATAAATACAACTTGAATAGACGAAATTTGTGAAATCAAAACAGTGTTTTTGCACGAATTACCTGATGATTGGTGTGTTTATTTTGTTAATGTATTTTCAGATGTGTTGAAGATTTAATTTGAAATTTGAATTTTTACGTTTTGAATGTTGAAGAATGCATGGAAGAAGAGATACGTGTAAGGAAAGGGAATATTACAGCTGATTTTGTGGAAAAGAAGGTAAAAAATATATTAATTTCTCATTTAATACCACCACCATCACATGCTAAAATAAAGGAACTTGTTCATTTTTTTTACCGTATGCTCATGTATTTGCTGGCAACAAATACATCCGAAAACATACACAAATCAGCTGATTTTTAGCTACGAATGGTAATATTAAAAAGGATAGCTACAAATGGTAGGAAGCTACAAGTCGAGAAATTTTACTAATAAAAAATGATAACGTATGCAAAGTATACCATATAACAACAATAAAAAATGATAATGTATCCAAACTATCAATATATTAACTAACTAACAAAAAAAAAAAATGAATGTGATGAAAATAAAACTATAGATTAAAAAATTTTATACTTATAAATTGTGAAGTTGAATGTAATCTTTAAGTTCTTGAATGTTCAAGTTCGTTTATTTTTTTTTTGCAACGCCGCCTTGATCCGTGTAAGTCTCCATCAGTGGCGTACGCAGAATTTTTTGCAAGTAGTGTCGATATTTAAAGAAATGAACCAAGGTACTTTTAATGAGAGGCCTATACGTTTTTCCATACTTTTGTTTATAATGTATATCTGTAACAACATAAAGTCTTTAATTTCACTTAATAATATTATTGCTATCATTTATAATAGTAAGTATTAATTTAAGTTAATAAGATGTTAACCATGTGTTAGCAATACAATCTGTAGGATATTGCTGTATAAAATTTATTTACTAATATGAAGATGTAAGCAGTCTAATGCAAAATCCTAAAATATTTTTACAATAAAAGTAGATATTTTTTCTTTTTACTTTTTTATACTTCTACAAACTACAATATCGGTTATGCGAAGCTCAAATCATGAAATTGACAATTAATTAAAAAAAATTGGAGCCTCAAATATTTAGGAGCCTAAAGTGAAGGCTTCACTAGTCTCCCCTCTTGAACCACTTCTGAAGTGAACAAATGAATGTCGCTATAACGACAACGTAATTTAGAAAAATACAATTAAGGTGTTAAACTACAACTCTCCTCGATGAGCTTCTATTTTTTGAATCGTATCCGTAATAAACTCATTACAAATATTACTAAATAATATTTTTTTACAAGTCACAAAATAACTACTCAAAAGCTCAGCAAATACAAAAACTTATAAATCACTATAATAACATCATAATTTAGAAAAACACAATTCAAGTATAAAATTACAACTCTCCTCGATGAGGTTCTATTTTTACGATGTATATATAATATACTCATTGAAAATATTACTAAATTTTTTTTTTTTACACAAGTCATAAAACAAGCAATCATAAGCTCATCAAAGGCAATAACTTATTTTTGGCAGCAATATGAATTTGATGGATGTTGCTTTACTTGGTTTAGAAACTTTATTTTTGGGTAGGCGTCAAAGGATCAAGACCTGACTTCAGTAAATTTTCCGAATAATGTTAATTTTTTTAAAAGTCATTAGGGCTGACCAGATTCGAACACTCGACCTCGACAATAAAATTAAAGGCCTAAACTAGCGCGCGGACGGAAGCATTTTTATCGAGCAATGTCATTTTATTTATATATAACCAGTATATGTTTTGGTTCGCCAGATTATTTATGTATATATAAATAAAAATATTTCCGGCCAAGAGGTGTCGGGTGACACCGCTTGGCGTCACGTGCCTCCGCCCCTGGTCTCCATGGCAACTGCGTCTCTGTATTTGGTTTCGAACAAGTCTGCCCTCATATGTGCATAGACTTTAAAGTCTCTCTCCAATGTGGCCTTGCCAAACTGGCGGAGCATAATAGCAAACTGATGTGCTTTCTCCGGTGGAAAGTATGGTGTCCATGGACGAGTCCGGAACCAAAATAACCCCAAAAAAAAGGGTATGAACCAAAATACCCCAGGAAAACAAAAAACGGGTACAAAAGTACCTTTAACGCATGAAAATCATGTGTTAAAGCTTTATCCCTTCTTTTTTTTTTTAAATTTCTTTCCTTCTTTTCTTTCTTTCTTTCCTTCTTTTTTCCTTTCTTTCACACTTTTTTAACATACTTTAGACATAGATTAATCATGCTTCGAGACTCCAAAACTTGAATATTTTATATAGAACCCTATTTATTTTTGTGCGATTAATAAGGTAGGCTCAACACATCAAGGATACACAAAACTTCGGATTGTCGTTTTAGTGGTTGAAAAGTGCTCGAAGTTCATTTTTGTTTGAAGACTTGTTGTCATTAGCTTTAAGTTATTTATGTTTTAGGGTTTCGCGTTATTTTTATATTAATGCGTAACTTTATTTTAGTGATTATAACTTTATTTTTATAATCAATTAACAAAATATCAATTTATGATCAATTATTTATGTGTAATTTTTTTTTTTTTTGCGTTATACCCTTCAACCCCCAAGTAATTGGAGTCTGCAACTTAAATAACCCAAAAAGTGGGTTTGGGTACCAAAATAACCCATTAAAAAACCTTTTACGCACTAATTTATTTGTAAGTTGGTGAAATTTTAAATGGTCATAAATTTGTGCTCGGATGTCCATTTGATGCGATTTTTTTTTATTTTGGGTATTTTTTCTAGATCTATGCGTCTGAACTGCCGCAAGGCTGTTCGGGCGCCTCGAATTTTCGAAAAACGTCAGTTAACCCATTCAATTTCAATTTTCCCCCAAATTATTCTGCAATTTTCATTTATTTCTTTTTTAAATCTAATGGCGTATTTCAATTCCATAATCCCGTGATAATGATGTTTTCAATGTCAACTTCAAGGTTCCAAATTCAATTTAAGAAAACAAGTTAGATAGCATTAGTGAACATACAAAATAATAAAAAGTGTCTACATTGTTACTTTAACCAACTTGGCATGGTGGTAAAGCCTTTGGCTTTTGACTTTTTTTAATCTCATCCACCAGGGATCAAACCTCAGCGGGAGCGTTGAGAAGATATTATTAGTAAAAAAATGAACTAATTTATTTAACGATTGACATGGGATAAACAAGTAAATAACACGGGAAAAACAATTTCAGAAATAAATATATTAACAATGCCATAATTAACAAATAATTAACGGAGATCCATGGAGGTGTCGTATTTGTAAATACTAAATTATTCATTATTTTTGAAATTAACTAACAAAAAATCTCTAATTAGAACTTACTTAACTAGGATAAGTTATGGAGGATTTAATTAGTTATTTTGAATAATCCATGATATTGTATTGTCAATTATAATTTACTTAACTCATCTAGTTAAAATAATAACGAACAAAATTTTATATTAACTAACTAATCCTTCATCAAAAAATTATGTTAACTAACTAATCCTTTTCGGAAATTCTGTTAATGATGTTCAATCTAAAACTAAGGATTTAGCTTATCGTTTGTTATTCAGGATTTAGTTTATCGTTCGTTATTCGGGATTTAGTTTATTATTCGTTATTCAGGATTTAACTTATTGTTCGTTATTCGTTAATGGATTATTTTGGTACCCAAACCCACTTTTGAAGTTATTTAAGTTGCGGACTCCAATTAGTTGGGTGTTGAAGGGGATAACGCAAAAAAAAAAAATACATAGAAATAATTGATTGTGAATTAATATTTGTTAATTGATTATGGATTATTAATTTGTTAATTTTTTATTTATTGTTAATTTATTTATTTGTGAAATTGTCAAAATAAAGTTACGCATTAATATAAAAATAATGTATAACCCTAAAACATAAATAACTTAAAGCTAATGACAACAAGTCTTCAAACAAAAATGGACTTCGAGCACTTTTCAATCACTAAAACGACAATCCGAAGTTTTGTGTATCCTTGATGTGTTGAGCCTACCTTATTAATCGCACAAAAATAAATAGGGTTCTATATAAAATATTCAAGTTTTTTAGTCTCGAAGCATGATTAATCTATGTCTAAAGTATGTAAAAAAAGTGTGAAAGAAAGGAAAAAAGAAGGAAAGAAAGAAAGAAAAGAAGGAAAGAAATTAAAAAGAAAAAGAAAAAGGGATAAAGCTTTAACGCATGAAAATCATGCGTTAAAGCTTATCAGACAATTTGACCAAAAAAGGGACACCTTTAAAGCATGACAATCATGCGTTAAAGGACTTAACGGCTCCGTCCGCGTTAAGTCCTTTAACGCATGATTTTCATGCGTTAAAGGTACTTTTGTACCCGTTTTTTTTCCTGGGGTATTTTGGTTCATACCCTTTTTTTTTTGGGTTATTTTGGAGTTTTTTACATGCAATGCATGCACCACACCTATTCATCGACATTTTTTTTTGGAGGTTTAGAGTATGAAGTGTTGGAGTCCTTTATTTAAAGTTCTTGTTCTTCAACTAAGGGAGGTTAAATAAAAAGAATAACAATATATTCAACTCCTAAGAAGAATTGACGAAATAGTTGAGAATGATATTTTTCCTTGTATAACCGACAAAGAAAAACTATCAAAAACTTGAAGGGATAACTAATTGGATGCGGAAGAAACCATTTAAGTAGTTTTTTTTCTTTTTTCTTGAATAAAGCTAGTAATTAATATACATAAGAAAAAAGTTATTCCATTAAACATCTGAAAGGGGTTACTGTGCGAAAAAACAATTCATACGTATAGATACACCCATTTAAAAAAATCATCTTTTATAATTTATTGGTAATAACTCTTTAATTGAGCAATTGTAAAGAAATAGGAATATCTGCGTGATTGTTATAATTTTTGTAGTAATTCATATATTTTGTGCTATTGTTTTCAACAAATAAAATTACTAAATTATTTTTTATATTGTTTTTATTTAGTAGAGTTCATACTCATGTATAGCAATATAATGTTATATGTTTATAAGATTACTTCAATATATAAGTGTACACTCGAGCTAAAAGTGGTCCTATAACGCAAAAATTATTGGGTGCATCTTTACAACTGAAATTGGCAGTTCAAATTTCACGTGAGTCTTGTTATATTTTCCTTTCTTTTTCTAGAATTGAGCCCGAGGTATTTTTTGTCACGACCCAACTAGGGGCCGGGACGGGTACCCGGGGCTAGCCACCGAGCACCACTCGCTCTAATACTCATTTTACTCATTTAATGCCCTTTTACCAATTTTATACACAAATTGTAGGAAAATCATATTTTATATAGAAACATAAATACTTATATACATTTGCCTCTCGGCCATCAAAATAACATATACAAATATAACATCTTGTGAGACCATCTAACCCACACTGCGCGTCTACGAGCCTCTACTGACATATTATACATATAGACGGAACAGGACTCCGTCGTGTGCGAAATACATAAAGGAACCAAAAGAATAAACATAAGCACCTCCGAACAATGGAGTGCTCTCAATCAGCTGACAGCTACTAAGAATCTGGATCAAGCTCACCTCCCTGTCTACCTGTGGGCATGAACACAGCGTCCGAAGAAAACGGACGTAAGTACGAATATTGTACTGAGTATGAGAGGCATAAACAATAACAATATATCAATGAAATATGAAGGTATCAATGAGATAAGGAGGCATCAAGAAAGAGCAATATGTACTGGCTATCAAGTATAACTGAAATAATGCATGCTGACTTACTCATAATCATTATCATGTCATGTATCTATACATATATAAGTTGCCCGTCCATATAGGTACGATGTGATAATGTATAAGCTGCCCGTCCATGTAGGAGCGGTGTAATAATCATAGCCTGCGTCCAGGTCTCCCGCGTCCGGGGTATAAGCTGCCCACTATAGTGGTGTGCACATCTACGTGCCTGCCCGGCCGACTATAGCGCGGCGCGGTGTGAGAAAATACATACATATATATATATATAAAGCATGCATAAGAGCCCAATCAAAAGCCATAGCTATATCGGAGCGACGTAAGTTCGGTGGCTTCCGACGTCATTATGGAACATTCATTGACATCCTGTTTCACCTTGAAGGAATTAGCATATAAGGTGAGTGTAAGCAATAAATAGCATCATTAATATCATAGGATCATCACAACATGAGTTTTGGGATTTCTATACTTTACTCATTACCTTGTGTGGCTAATTATGGACATAGACTCATATTTTTCAGAACTTAAGGAAACTCATGGATAAAAAGAGAGTCAAGCTATAAGATTCATGCCATAGAAAGAAAGGACTAGCCTCACATACCTTGAACTCTATCTAATGTCCAACGTCTACTTCTCGAGCTCGCAGGTCTAAAATTAAGATAACATAGGCCACAGTTAGATTATCCACATCACTTACTAACCAATCCAAGTACGAATGAAACTTAACAAAATTCGGGCAGCATTTCCCCTGTAAACTTAACAATCCTCGAAATTCCAACTTAGCCAAACATCAATAAAAATACCAACAACAATAATACCAACAATTTCATATCAAACTAGAATTAAATTCATTCTTAAATTACTCCCAAAACAGCCCAATATACATTCGGATGCCAATGCTTATATACACTTCTTTATTTCCGTATATCCGTAATATAACAACAACAACTACAGCCAATCCTCCGATATTCCAGCCCAGAAAACAGTTCATAACGACCACCAAACATCCTACATGATAACAATAATAATTTATCTGACTTCCCGCAATTAATTTCGTATTTCCCATGTCATAATTTAACTATGACCTAGACGAATTTAAATATATCTAATAGAGGAGAATTCTTACCTTATATTCCAAGAAATAATCTTCTTCCTCCTTACTTTAATATGAAGAAAGTCCGAATTAAATAACGCGACAAAACAGAACAGTGAAATCGAAGTATAGAGCAAGATGCGCTATGTTTCTTCGTGATAGGGGTTATACGTTTCCTGAAGAAAACCGTGGTTGGTGGTTCATAAAAATGAATTATGTTGCTATTGATACCTAAAAGGATTATGTTTGCAGCTTTCAAAAAAAAGTAGAGATGATGCACTTTCCATCATTTGTTGGATTCTTTACAGAATTAAAAGGTGTCATTTCTACCTTTTTCCTTTTACACGTGCAAGGTCTATCATCTATCTTAACTATTACTCATCATTTTTTTCCATGCCATGTGTCATGTGGAGCTACCATTACTCATCACCTATCCACAGAATTATTAATCAATACCACAAACAATTCTTTACTCTCCCATTATATTTAATCAATTATGCTTATAACTAATTTTTTGATCTCAATTTACTTTAATGCCAATTATTTTTATCACCCTTCATATACTCATTGTCATGATTATGTGACATAGCACTAGTCCATAGCCCATTTTGGTACAGACAAAATATTATTCTCAATCACCGTGGTCACACTTGTTAAGGCCCAAATTATTTTTGGACTTCATTCCTCACATATACCAAGTTCTTGTTTTTCATGCTTAAATATAACCAAATTCTCCGGATTCAGATAAATTTCCTCATGTTGGACGGTTCACTTTCCTATTCCAAAAATATGGAATATCATAGCTTGGACCGTATTTCACTCAAATAAACTTTAAACCTCGACGAAACTTATTTTCTTCTATTTGTTTAACTTTTGATATTTACAACACATCTGTACCATCAATCTAACCACCTATAAACTTGGGGGATAACCTTGTGTCCATTACTAATATCATTTAACTGGTACACTTTCCAACGCATGAAAACACGGGATGTAACATTTTTTTTCCTTTTCCTTCTTTCTTTGTTTGGTTTATTCTTTCAAAAACTATTATCACCGTAAAAATTGTATAACTAAACCAAATGTCTATATTAAAGCTAGTAACAATGAAAAGATTTAGCATATAGTCTACTTGTTCAATTGATTTCAAAATTTACGGGTTCTGATACGTGTGTATATATATATACACACACTATATATATGTAGACACACACACACCAAAACACATACATATACATGTGCGCGCGTGCGGGGGTATGTGAAAATTACTAACATTGTAAAAATAATTTAATTTTGAACCAATAATTTCAAAAGTGTAATAAAGTTAATGTTAAACCCGTCAAATGTAGACTTTTGGATTGGTGTTTCATATATAATAGTGCACTCATCCTGTTGAAATTCTAGATTCGTCTCTGCTTTTGAATATGCCCCAAACTTCGTTTTACAACATTTCTTTTAATACTCTTTTTCATTAATAAATTTGTTCAAGAAATGGATCTTACACTTCCCCTCTAATCTCTTTCCATTTACAAAAAATTAAAGATACATCCAAAAAAGGAATGAAGATATATTAGAACGTAAACAGGAAAAATAGTAGTATAAAAAGAAGTAGGCCATGCCTTGCTTCTGGTGGAGTAAAATGAATATTTGCTATCTCCATATTGTCAGTAGTGTTAAAGTAACTATTTCATGCAAATATCATACGGCAAATATGAAACATGAAAGAAATCATTCATATTACTATTATGTAAGAATTCAGATAAGTATATGTAAATTAAAATAGTAAAATACTTAAATTAGAACACTATTTCTCCTGATTATGCTTATTGTTTCTGGATGACTTGCATTTGTTTCATCAAAATAGCACATTGGGGAAGGCTTCAAACACAAAGCAAAAGAAAAACACGAAGCAACAGGATATGATCAGATTCTCAATAAATTGGGATTGAAAACATGATATGAAACAGCTATGAGCACTATCTTAATTAGTCTGTATTTATAATAGAACACTAAATGTGAATTTATGAGAATAGAGAAAAATGGGGAGGTGAAAAAGTATCTAACTGATATGCAATTATAATGATCATTGAAATGTAATAAATAGGTTAATACAATGTGGGAGAGACTTTTGGTAATTCAATTAGTTAGGAAATTATTGTGTTATTTTATACAGAGAAATGGAGGGGAAAATGTCAAAAAAAGGAGAAAAAAGAAAAAGAGGAATGGTGGCCATAGAGAGGCGCCACATCACTTTATCTATATCTAGCTTTATATTATATATAGATATAGATTCATTTAGATTACATGCTAGTTTGTTCCTTTGTGCTTTTTAATTGGGTCATATTTGATTGGATATAAATTATGAATTTGATTAAAAGAGTTTGATGAGTTAAATAAGTCTATTATTTCAAATATATGGGGCTCTAACACTACTAAAAAAACAGTAAAATTTGACCAAAATTTTTGACCACACGCGGTCGAAAAAGGCCAATTTTCGACCAAAATTTCCACCACAAGGCATGGTCGCTAACAGGTAGGGTGAAATTTTTTTCGACCTCACGTGGTCGAAAATTTTCGACCTCACGCGGTCGAAATAAGTTTTCTACCTAAATTACGAAAATAAATTTTTCGACCACGTGAGGTCGAAAAAGTTATTTTTATTTAAATATTAATAAAAAATTTCGACCGCACGCGGTCGAAAATATTATTTTTATACAAATATTCTGAAAATAATAAAAAAATATTTTCAGAATTTCGACCGCATGAGGTCGAAATTTAGCAATATTGTTGCCAGATTTCGACCTCATGAGGTCGAAATTCAAAATGTTGCCCAGATTTTCGATCTCGTGCGGTCGAAATTTTAATTTTTGAGTACAATTTCGACCTTATGAGGTCGAAAATTATCAATATCTGGGTGAATTTTCGACCTCATGAGGTCGAAAATCTAGAAAAAAATTTCCAACATTCAGCTGCTTTTACAGCAGCCCACCTGCCAATCACACTCATCAACCAAATCAACAATGCAATTCATCAACACGTCCAATTCATCAAAGTACTTCTACAATCATAAACTTCACATTCTAAAATCAAATTCAACCTCAAGTTTCAATTTAAAGTACTTCTAAATATCCTTAAAACTACATTCAAACACTTGAACATCGTAAAGTTAAACAACTATAAACTACTTTCTATATTCAAACACTTAAACATCGTAAAGTTAAAACATCCATAAACTACTTCCTACAATCAAATTCACCTTCAAAAGTACATCTAATTCGAATTAAAACTATCATAAAAAAAATACATATCCAAGAAAACATAGCAATATTACAATCCAAAAGTCAACGTTGGGTGTTACAGACATGATCCGATTCCTCCCCATTATCCTCATCAACAAGAGCATGAACTACGTCTTCTTGTGACATAGCAATATTTTCATATTGATCTTTTCAAACAGGGTGCAAACACATTCTACATAGTAAAGTTAGATCAATTTATCGAAATGCAAAACATGTTATCAGCACAATTCATAAAATACCTAAACTTGTTTTGAACAGTTTCTTCTTTAGCTTGTGTTGCTGCTGCTTCTTCTTTAGCTGGTGCCCCTGCTGGTTCTTCCATGAAAATTAATTAATTAATTATGTATGGTATCAATTTCCTAAGTCATATATGCAACTTTTGATGATACCCAACAGTCAATACTATTACTAATGATTCCAAAGATTCATTAGTAGTGGAGGACATGTGCTTGAATTAAATTCAAAACTGAAGAATTTTAAGAGAATCTTTAAGAATTGAATATTCTATTCCTACTAACTAATAAAAGAATGTACTGATTGAGAAAGGTACATATATAGAATATAGAGATCCTTAAGTATCCAATGTTATTGTAGAGATCCGAAAAAGAGAAAAGAAACGTCCTTTAATTAACAAATACAGCTGAAAAGTGTAACAAAAGCATAATCAGAAAATCAGCATAATGAATCAAAATAGTACTCCTACTACTCCCAAATTAATTAAATAAAAGAAAAAGAGTGAAGAAAATAATAGCAAAATTAATAAACTTGCCTTTCATTCTTTGTATACGCCTCTTGATTTCGTGAGCACAAGCCTCACAATGCATGTGAACTTTCAGAACCACTGTAATCACCTGGGGCTGCAAAAACAAACATACAACATCAATAAACAAAAAACCCAAGACACAATGAGAGACCTATATTTGTATTACAAACAAGAAAAAAGATGTTTTACTAAAAAACATTCTGATATGAATACCTTAAGCCCAATGCTCTATGGATTTCCTGCTTTATACTTAGCCACTGGTGTCTCTAGGAGCCGGAAATTCGTTAAACTACTAACGAATTCAATCTAAAGCAAATCTAACAAATTGATCCGCTAGCTATAAGGACACTGGAGTTGAAAGTTCCTACCCTTCCAACAAACAAGCACCAAATCTACCAACATAGGAGGATCACAACAAACAATTTTTAACACAAGAATAGCCATAAGGTCCCTAACCTTTTGTCTTTTAATAGTTAACCACAAGCTTTCATAGTTACACCTTCCGAGAAAAGAGTAACTAAAATTGAAAAAGAGGGAGAGAATGAGAGAAAAGGAAAAACTACACTGATAAAAGTAGAAAGAGAAGACATTGATCAGGACCCACAATTTTGCAAGCTCATATTTAAACGTGGATGACTAGACTTCAATAAATTTGTAAGCAATAACTTCCATTAATTTCGTCATTCCTTTTCAGTTTTTCTTTTCCATCCAACAAAAATGAGATAGACTAAATCCAGTTCAATAATCTGAACCACCTCTTCACCTTACATTGTAACTGGAGAATAGGCACAAACGTCATGGTAGTTTGACAAAAATCTAGGAAGCGCATAGCTAGTACACTTGATGAGTATTGACTCAAAAGGTTCAAGTTGTGGACTTTACTTGCTTGGAGGTAGCATAGCTCTGCTGCATCTGCGAGTCAACTATATTGCAACACCAACCAATAAATTTAAACACCAAAAAGCATAGTGAAAGCAATCCTAGAACTGCTTATCAGTAAGCAAACAAGCAACAACTATTATGCCTCAGTCTCAGACAAGTTGGAGACAACTATTTGAATCCTCATTAACCATATTCCTCATTTAAATTCATCTCAAGTCAACATTATACATAATAACAATAAAAATGAAATGTACTAGAAGTTCTCTTCATTTCCTATTGGCATAAGTATCTCTAATAGGACTAAAAGACTCTTAGAAAGAGTAGGACCTAAAGTAAACGTATTAACACGACTAAGATATATTCAATACTAACCATAAGCATTTCTATGCTTGCTTAGTGGAGGAAATATTAATTCTTTTAGACACCATACTGTCGGTTAAAAAAGAGTAGAAGAGATCTAATATCCATCAAGTTTCAAATCACAAGCAAACTGACCCACATAGATTTCTATACCAAAAAAAAATAAAAAAATTAATAAACTACTTGAAACTGCAAGACATTAGTGGAGGGATAATTATATTGCAGAAACCCACAGAAACATACTAAAAACAATGTCAAAGCAAGACTCAACTCTAAACTCAACGCTTGAAGCATTATCCTTAAAAACACCACCAACAGCCATATGAAAGTACACCACATACTGCTTTGCAGAACACTGATAAAGACCACAAATTAATTCTCATGGTTATTTTGCCCGTAGCTGTCCAATTAAACAACATAATCAGTGTTAACTTACTACTTATTTCTTTCATACTAGTGATGATATTTAAGATGAGATCTGTAAATTCAAAATTGAACATGATTAGTGAAGATTAATATCGACCCCAACTTGTTTGGTATCGAACGTTGTTCTTGTAGGGAGAATAAATAAACATGAAATCAAACCACTTGCATACACTTGCAATTCCACCTCTTCCAATTTATTCACCTTGCTGAAGTTGAAAATAACGTACACTATCATGGTACAGAAAAGAATTTTTTTCTTTAAACTTGTAAATGAGAAGGTTTAAATTGTACCCAAAAAGAGGACCAAGACTCCAAGAGGCATGCATTACATGGCCATTTTCCAATATTTCCAGGATATATTATTCGTTGCAAAAATATAAAGATGAACAGGATACTTAGCTTACACAGACTTCCTTAACTTTTCCTTTTTGTTCAATCTATAGGCCAACATACAGGAAATGAGGAAAATAAAGGAACAGAGAAAAAGGTTCTAAAAAGATATCATCAAGAGCTTTAGATTCCATAACTCACCATGTTTTCAGTAATAGCATTTCTAGGCAAATTTTAGTGGATCAACAGAAGGTAAACTAATAATGGGTAGAAGGAAAAGATAACAACCTTCTTCAGCACTTGCTGCTCCAATGGAGAAAATGCAATAGCCTGAGAATTGGATCTAGTTTCCTCACAACTTACAGATGTATCACTAAGCTCCCCAGCTACATCACTAGTCAACTTGCTTCTGTGGTTCCCCCCTCTAAAAAGGTTGAAGGACCAAGAAATTAGAACTACCACACATATCATAAAAGATGCAAAAAATAAACAATTAAAGAAGGTACTTGGCGGACAGCAAGGGCGGCAACGAAGGACAGGCAGTGGTGGGGATGGGGCGTCGGCGGCGGGGAGGGGTGTGGTGGGGATGGGGCGTCGGCGGCGGGGTAGGGGTGTGGTGGGGGCGGGAGTTTGGGATAAAATTAGGTTTTGGTATTTTTGGTGAGAATTGCACGATTGATGTTGGGGGAGTACATTAAATTTTTCAAATTTATTATTTTGACCGCGTGCGGTCGAAATAATTAAGTCAGATTTGACCAAATTTGACTAATTTTGACTAATTTTCGACCGCATGCAGTCGAAATATGCTTTTTTTTTAATTAATTGTTTTATTTATATAATTAAATTTTTTAAAATGTTTTTTTCATTTATTATTTGTACAAAAATAAGTTTCAACCTCATGCGGTGGAAATTTTATTTTCCGTTTAAATATCGACCACATAAGGTCGAAATCAAAAAAAAAAAAAAATCTGAAAATTTCGACCTCATGTGGTCGATTTTTTTTCGACCAAAAAGTGAGGTCGAAATTATTTGGTCAAAAAACCCTGTTTTTTTAGTAGTGTAATGACGTGACATGTCAACTAGGAGAGAAAGACACTTTTGAGTGTATAGGTACTTTTTGAGGAAAATAGTGATACATGAGTGACTCATTGTCCTAAATTAAATAAAAATGACTTTTGTAGAAAATTCCCTAAATCTGAGTGACCATCTGGGCAATTAACTCAGAATATAATGTTGTTTTGTGTTTTTGAAATAGGGTTAAGCGTTGATGTAGTAATTCTATTTATAACTTTGTTTGAGAGTTAATTCCTTGGATGATGATCCAAGTTTTGGAAATTTTCTAAAAAAATCACTTTTGTTTTATTTAAGACAATAAGGTCACTCAAGTATCATTATTTTTCTCAAAAAATACCTAAACACCTCAAAAGCCTCTTTTTCTCCTAGTTGGCATGTCATATCACTAAAAGACCCATTTTTTAATTTTATAATAGATATATTTAACTCATCAAACTCATTTAACTAAATTCATATTTTATAACCAATTAAATATGACATGGTTGGCGGCAAAAGAATCAAACCATACTTTCTATTAAGCCACTTTTTTTTAAATCTATCTTTTTAATCTCGATTCAAATATATTATCTTTCAATTTAAATTAAAATTCAAGTGATTTAATCTTTCTATTCAAATTCAAGTTTTTTCAAATATCATTTTTTTTCCCACATTAAATAACATATTCTTTCCACCTTAAAATAGAGCTACGCATAATACAAATATTACATTCGTATCGGGATAAATTTAAAAAAATCTAACTAAATCGTATATATTTTTTTTAAAAAAAGTTAGTGTAAATTTTTCCTCTTTATTTTTAGTTATTTGTTCTTATATATGTATTTTGTAATTTTTGGCATTTCCATCTCCATACCATTAAGGTCTTTTTATTTCTCATGCAAAAAGGTATAGAATTTCCACTACTATAATACTTTATTTTATGAAATTATATTATAACTCTTATTTTTTATTTTGAAATATTATACTATTAGTCTTATATGAAATATAATTTATTCTTAATTTATTGCATGTTATGATATAGATATTCTAACTTGTCATGTTAATATCTACCAATATATTAAACTAAAGCTCTAAAATAACTCCTTTTTTTTTTCATTTTTAAAACTTATCTACAGATTTAAAAAATTCTATCTTTTAATTCTAATTCATTTAGATTGCATGATAGTTTGTTCCTTCGCCGCTTTTTAACCGAGTGATATTTGATTGGATATAAAATATGAACTTGATTAAATGAGTTTGATGAGTTAAATATGTCTTGTAGTAAAATTAAAAAAATTGGGGTTTAGTGACATGACATGCAAACTAGGAGAGAATGAGATCTTTGAGGTGTTTAGGTATTTTTTGATAAAAATAATGATACTTGAATGACTTTATTGTCTTAAATGAAACAAAAGTGACTTTTATAGGAAATACAAGAACTAACTCCTTTGTTTCGTTGTAGAAATAAAATTTGATTCCTAGAAGGATTGGACTACTTTTTTGTTTAGTCAACGTAAAAGGATTCCACCGTATTCAACCAAAAAAAAAGAAAAAAGGATTCCACCGTATGCTCAATTTTAACTTAAATAATTCATTATTTAAAATAGTTAACAAAAGTAGCACAAGTGGGTTGGATTAGCTTTGCAATGCCAAAATTGACACCTTTTTTTTTTTTTTTTTTTTTTGTATTTTTCATCTCAATCTCTCCAAGCAGATGTGAGCATCGAATTTAAATGGCAAAACGGAACTTGTTGATTTAGACAAGGTCCATGGAAACTACAGACCAGAACATTAATTTCTTATGGCTAACAATCCATGGAGTGATAAACAAAGCGCCATTTCTGAAAAGGAAATAGAAACCGGAATTAACGCATCCTAACCTTTTAGTGAATAATACGTAAGAGGATTGATCGCATGTCAATCTTCCTGTATTGATGTTCCAGCAATGGGCATCCGCGACATACTATCTCTTAATTGACATTGTCTTTAAGCAGATTCAAGTTATTTGAGCCTTGCAAGCAGATCCGCACAACACTTCTATAGCTAAGAAAATGTACAAATATTTGAAGACAAGACAACATTAATGCCGAATGTATAATTCAGTTTCCGCCCCGTCTTCACAATCTTTGAGATGTTCTTTGAGGCTTTGTCCAGGAATATCCCACTTTTCACTATTCCATGTTGAATCTGCTTCTGGCAATGTATAGTCGTCAGGTTTGAGCGACAACTGGAATTCTGGAAGATCTGGCAGTACTTGAAGACCTCTGCAATTGCAAAGTCATCACATTTAAATGTAAGAGCCCATTTGGATTAGCTAAATAAAAGTAGCTAATACTAAAAGTACTGGAGCTGAATTTAAAGATAAATAGATACATGTTTGCCTAAAAGTGCTCAAGCTGAAAATAAGTAGTTCATGTGTTTGGTGAAAAAGTGCCACAGTAATAAACACTATTTTCTGTTAAAATGACTAAATATCCTTAAAGTTGCCAATACTAAAAAGGGACTGACTGTGTAAACAGAAGAAGAAAGTATCAATATTATGTAAGCTGTAAGCCTCACTTTTCTTGGTCCAAAAGGTAGCCATATATCTGAGACTTCTTGGCAGCAGTTTCAGGGACTTTTTTGTTCAAATGTTTCATAACACCCCATGCTGGAGGAGTTCTAGGAAAACACAAGAAGGAATTAAAGTTAGTATTTCTGTAATGGTCTTTGTTTGCAATGTAACTAAAAAGAGCAAAGACATAAAAACCTGGTGACAGGTTCTGCAAGGCAAAAACTTAAGGAGGCCTTTTTACTCTGTGCAAGTAGTTCTTCAGCTGCGAGGAAACAGCATACTGCACTGACGTGGCAGGAAAGTTCTGTGCCCTTGTCAACGATTATACTGTGGTAGTAGTAAGCTGCAGCCTGACAATGCCGTTAACATATGTATGAGCAAGCAACACGAGAAAAGCATAACAAGAAATCAACAATTTTGGTAGGAAAATAAACCTTTGCTTCGAGGTACTTCCATTTGATGAACGACATATGCTTTTTTGCTGTTCCATGGAAATTATTATCTCCAGACAAGCAGCAAAGAGCCTGAAGGAGTTTAAATTAAAAAAAAAAAAAAAAAAAAAGGGAAGAAAAAAGTTAGATATACAATCATATGATGCAAAAAGCAAACTAAGACAAAAATGAATAAGCAGGAATTGTCAAGTTGATTTGGAGTAATAAGGGGGGAAATTTCCAGCAAATAAATCAGCATTGTTAAGTACCTGGCCATAGTAGCTTACTGCTTCAGAAGCCAGTCTCCTCTTCACTGATAAAGTCGCATTCTGACTTTCAAGAGCCAAACCTAATTGAATTTCGGTTCCCTGAGATAGAGGAATCAGTCAATGGATCTTCTATGAATTTCAATAGCTTCTGATACAGCCTATGACGAACCAGCTCAGTTTTATCTTTTTATTGGCATCAATCTGTCCAAGCTAATAGTCATGGAATTCTACCAGAACAAGCTGTTAAGAAACTTGGATCTTATCATAAACTGAATTAACCAGTCCTGTATAAAATTATTTGGATTCATCTATCCCAGTAAACCATCCTGGAAGTGAAGCTTCCAGGATGGTTTAATTAATATACATTTATATATAACTAATTAAAAGGAAAAGAAAGATTGCTACTTGCTAGTGGATCTACAGTTATATAAAAAGATTAGATATCTGAGATTTGGAAGCAAATTAATGAGGATTACGAGAAATAAGTCACACGCGAATGCGCAGGAAAGACTTAAAACTAGTCCATTATTTGTTGGGGATGACAAAAGTCACTGTCGCTTCTCGGTGGAAAACGTTTTGGATCCGGGTCCTAATTGTGGGTGGGCTTTATATTGGCCTATCACTATTTAATGGCATTCCTTTAATAGTAGGTCGCTACTTGTTTAAATTTAGTGAAACTTACATAAACAACTGTCTTTTAATAGCTTGTAACAATTTATAGCTACTTTTTCTATATTTATAAATCGTAGCTAGTTTTTGTTGTATTTGGTTGTATTTCGCGTTTTTGAAATACAGGGAAATGCACGAAAAAACAAAATCTGGGAGAGTTCGCATTTTTGAAATACACTGAAATACAAAATTTGGCAGGGTAAAAATAGGCTGTATTTATGGAATAAATTCTCTTCTTTCATTTTAAATGGTAAGTCAAATTAAATCAACCATGTATGACGCATAACTGTTGAAGTTCCCTAACAACCCACGTTTCTCTCTCCAAATTACTCCATTTCAAACTTTTAGAAATACTTCCAAATACAGAAAAATATACACTGAAATACAATGAAATATGGTTGATTGTTTAAGAAATATAAAATTGTAGTATGTGTATGTACAATGGAATACAATGAAATATATCAGAAACTATTTCATAAATTAGAAATACATTGAAATATAACGAAATATACTGAAATATACTGAAATAGTACACTAAAATATATTGAAACAGTACACTTAACTACACTCAGATCTAAGATACAACGAGGAGAAGAATCCGTGGATTCGGCTATCCGTCCAGATCTGAGAAGCTTTCCACTCCGAAGCTTCTTCTAGTTTCCTCAACCTTTCCACATCAATAGTTTTGGATCTTGTGCTCTTGATGTAAGTTTTGCTTCTTAGATACTTGGCTGGAGTTCTTGTGGGAATTGATGTCCAACAATTACTCCTTTTCTCTGGTTTGTAATGTTTCACTTTGATAATGAAATTAAAGTTAGTTACCAAAACAAAAACAAAAAACAGCAATACTTGGAGTACCAATTGACCAAACAACCAACGAAAACAAAATGTAAGGTTCCAGGTTTTGAACAATTTCAGAAATTGGCGACCACAGAGTTGAGGGTAAAGGCATGTAATTTTGGGTCATTTGCACTTTTGAGGCAATAATATATCTTTGAGGCATTTCATCAAACACCTTCTTTGCATCATTAAACTCTCCGCATTTTTCATAAAGTTGTATTAGCTTTAACCTCACGAACCTGTCCGAAGCTTTACGGTTGTGATGTTTATTATTCCAAATCTGATCAACTTGTTTGAAGGGAGCTTGATGTCAACCGATCCGAATCCGGTGAGAAGAACTCGATAACCGTCCAGATATGAGAAGAAGCCATGGATTTTGGCATCACCCACGACAAGAGGAGAGAGAACTTTTTTCTGGCATCACCGACGGCAAGAGCAGCCTTAGCTGCGGTGGCGCTAAGGAGATGTCGGAGTCGAGGTGGCAGTGAGGGGAAAGGGAAAGAGGAGAGAGAATTTTTTTAGGGTTTGGAGAAGATGATAAATCTTAAATGTGTAGTGAGGGAGAATAAAGAGGTACACGTATTTCAAAAGTTACTGGACTAGTTATGAAATGTAATTTTGAAAAAATAAAGCTATAAAAATTAAATAAAAAAATAAGGTAGTTATTATTCATAAATAAGTCTT
Organism: Lycium barbarum; assembly: GCF_019175385.1. NCBI lineage: Eukaryota > Viridiplantae > Streptophyta > Magnoliopsida > Solanales > Solanaceae > Lycium > Lycium barbarum. The sequence goes on along the minus strand of NC_083348.1, from coordinate 104,515,407 downwards.
AGAAGTAGTTATGACAGGTAAATTTTCCTTAAATTTAAGGGATCGTTTGCACTTCTGTTCCTATAATTACTTAAAGGGAAATTTGCAGGATTGTCCTTCGCTGAGGGTGGTCTTTAATTTTGGCCCTCAAATCGGTGGTCTTTAACTTTTGTCATTAAGGTCCAAATTGCATTTAGTAGTTTTGCAAATTCTGTCTTGCGATTTCTTTTTTATTTTTTATTTTTTTATTCTAAGCTAGGGTTCGAACCCACAACCTCGGGGATTAGGCGAAGGTCAAAACTTAAAGACCACCAATTTGAAGGCCAAAAATTAAATACCACCCCAAATGAAGGTAAATCCGCGCAAAAAAAAAAAAAAGTTACTTAAATGCATGGTTTGTTCTTCAAATGGACTGGTCTTTAAATTTTTCCCTTCAAATGGCTGGTCTTTAAACTTTTCCCTTCAAAATCGAGTTTATGCCTAGCGGGGCATAACTTGTGGATATTATGATGTATAATTTTGAAGGACAAAAATTAAAGACCGGGAAAGACAAAAATTAAAGACTAGCACAATATAGGGACAAAAGTGCAAATGACCCTATTTTGTGCTAGTCTTTAATTTTTTCCGATCATAACAAAAAACTAGTGGGGCATAAGTTTATATTTTCGCATCATAATATCCCACAAATTATGTCCTACGCCCTTACAGAACTTACATCCACTAGACATAAGTTCGATTTTGAAGGGCAAAAATTAAAGACCAACCCATTTGAATGGAAAACTGTGCAATTTGTTCTATTTTGATCCCCGGGATCTTTTCATTAGAATAAGCAAATGATAGTTGCAATTTTAAAATCTTACCCGCGTTTAGTGTTTACCCCAAAGTAATAAATTAATAACACATGCTTCAATATATTACTCTTATTATTATTATTATTATTATTATTATTATTATTATTATTATTATTATTATTATTATAGTTCATTAATGTACATTATCTTCTTAATATATAATTTAATTTTTGCCAATTGGTGGTCTTTAAATTTTACCCCTCTTCTAACACTCCGAGGTTGTGGGTTTGAACCCCAGCTCAGTTAAATTAAAAAAAAAAATCGCAAGCTGCACTTTGCATCTGTCCAACGAAATTTTGTCTCAAGGCAGAATTTCTGTCCATGCAAATTCTGCCTTGCATGGACAGAAATTCTGCCTGTGCGGCTCAAATTCTGCCTGAAGGCCAAAATTTAGAGACCACCATTTTGAGGCCTAAAAATTAAAGACCACCCCAACGAAGGGCAATCCTGCAAATTGCCTCGGATTAATCAGCATTATCATCTCATTTGCTCTTTATCTTAGTCCTAATCAAACTAAATGTTTCATTGACTGCCGACTTTTTTACTCGCATATACTTTTCTCAATGCACTCGATGAAACATGAGAAAGAACTCCTATTATCAAATTTCATGATCATTTGAGATATTAGCTTTTAAACTGTTATTGATATATTAAGCAAATCATATTAACGTCTTAGATGCTTAACTTGATCATTAGTATTGTAACATAAAGAAATAGGAGTCTGAGAATTCATGCAACTAAGTCTGAGAATTTTAGTTCTCTATTAACTGAAAATGTAGGATAAAATTGATCTCCGGTAAGTGAATTTAGAGATTGCACTGAATATTCGAATATAGCTCTCCGAAAAATGTTGGCAACATGAAAGAGAAATATAGTAGTACTACCTTTTACTAGCTAGTAGTAGTGTGGGAGGGGGTACCATTTTAGTTATGGATTCAGCAAAATTTAATAATTTTAATTTTAATTTTGGATGTATTAAAGAAATTTATTGAACATATATAAATAGTAAATTGCAAACCCAATAATCCAAATGATTATGAATTCAATGACATTCCAACCGCAAAATTTCAAATTTAGAATTCGCTCATGGTGACTAGTAGAAGATTGATAAAATAAAAGCTCAAAAGTAGAAAGGAAGAAGAGCAGGTCGTATCAAGTAGCAAGTTGGAGCCGTCCAGCCAAAATTGCTGAATGATGAGGACACCTTGGTGGCCTACTGAACGTGACACTTAGGCACTAACGTCTTTTTCTGAATTTATATACTCTCTTTATTTTAATTTATGTGAACCTATTACTATTTGAGAAATCTACGAGGTGGTACTTTGATCACGTTTTCCTTATATTTTTTTTAAATTATTTGAATTATAAATTATCATAACTTGTAGTACCACACTTAATAAATCTATGTCAAGATTTACGAAGTTTAATCTAATTTTTATTTTTAATTGTCAAATTCTAAGCTTAATCACTCTTAATTCTAAGCTTAATCATACTTTGTATAACGAAGAAAAATCGTTTAATGATGAATATATATATATATATATATATATATATTGTTGTATTAGTGTATTAAATGATCAAATATTTGGTCAAAATCTCTACACTTATTATTGGTAGTCATAGATATTCTATTTTTATAAAAATGGTTAATTATTATATTACTAAAAAAAGAAGATAGCTGTTATATGGGGGGTAAATTTACAAAGAGCATACTGTTATAAAGTTAGCTGTTGCGGCAATAGGTGAAATGCTGTTACAGAGAAATAAAATATAACATAAAAATCGGTTCCAAAAAAAGTTGGCTGTTATAGAGAGGTGTTGTTATATGCGGGTGCCGTTATAGAGAGGTCTGTATATCATAATATGATGTATGGTTAAAATTTATCCTAACCGATTGATGAAGTACTTTTATTACATATAGTAGGACTTTAGCCTCTTAACCGAGCCAAAAAAAATTAATTTTGAGGTAGGCGGAAAATGTAGTGGGAGCATAATCATGAGGTCTTAAGTTCAAATTCCAATAGAGACAAGGATACTAGGTGATTTTTTTCCATCTGACTAAGCCTTGGGGGACAGAGTGATCCTGCAGTTGTTGCTAGTGGGAGGTAGCAGGTATTCGATAGAATTAATCGAGGTGCGCGCAAACTGACTCGGACACCATTGTTATATATAAAAAAAGGCAACGATAGGAGCACACGCTGCTATTAGTTAAGAAACAACGTAAATATACATGCTCTTTTATTCACCAATTTGTTTGGAGTAAGGGTTGATTACAGAGGTGGATCCAAAATTTGAATTTTATGGATCCTAATTTCTAATCTTTTTGTTATCAAATCTTAAATTAATGATTTTTTAAAATAAATACAACATTTGAATCAAGACTACTGAATTTTTGCATACCCATATCTTCAATGAATGTCAGCTTCAGCGTGCAAGTGTATCTAGGCCATTCCCTAGTCAGAATTCCGTAACGTCAGAAGTTGTGCCTTCACACAACTTTGCTAAACACTTCCTTGATGCTTCAAAGGTGGATGCTTTTGGCGGACAAAATTTTAAGAGATGGCAGGAACGTATTTTTTCTGCTTCTGGCATGTATGGTGTGGCGTCTGCGCTAACAGATTCAAAACTTGATGAGTTTTCTTCTGCGGAATAAAACCAGTGGGTTTATGCAAACAAGGTATGTAAGCTCACTATACTAAGTACTCTTTCTAACGAGTTGTTCGATGTGTATTGTTCTAATAAAGAAGCAAAGGAAATTTGGGACTCGCTGCATGCTAAGTATACTGTTGAAGATGCTACCAAACAAAAGTTTGTTATTGGTAATTTCTACAAATGAGAGATGACCCAGGACAAAGACGTGAAGATACAAATCAACGAGTCTCACAAACTAGTTGAAGATCTTAAGTCGGAGAAAATTATTTTGCCGGAGCAGTTTGTGGCTGGTATGTTGATTGAAAAACTACTGCAATCTTAGAGTGATTACAAACAAAATTTGAAGCACAAACAAAAGCAACTATCTCTTGTTGATTTGGTGAAACACATCATCATAGAAAATACCAACCGAAATCAATCAATTTTTGCCAAAGAAAAAGAAATCACTACAAAAGCCAACCTTGTGAAAGACGATAAGTCTTGCAACAAAAATACCAGGTATGAAAAGGAACATGGTTACAATCTCAAATTCAAGAATCAAACTTTCAAGAAAAAAGGCAATTGTTTTGTGTGTGGCAAACCAGGCCATCATGCAGCTCAGTGTAGAAATGAGTTGGGAATAATGACAATCCTGCTAAGCCAAGAGTAAATCTGGCTGAAGCAGATGATATTATTGTTGCGGTCATTTCCCAAGTGAACATTGTGGTCAATGTGGGTGACTGGGTGATATGCTCTGGTGCTACTAGGCATATTTGTGCCAATAAAACTGATTTTGTGTCTTACACCCAAGTCAACGAAGGAGAAGAAGTGGTGTATCTTGGTGATTTTCAAGGACTGCTCAAGTTCTTAGAAAAGGCAAAGTTCTTCTCAAACTTACATCTGGAAAGGCTTTGGCCTTAACTGAAGTGCTGCATGTTTCAGTGGGATTATTAGGAAAAGTGGGAGTGAAAGTGTCATTTGAAGCCGATAAGGTTGTGTTAACCAAGAACAACGTGTTTGTGGGCAAAGGGTATTTTAGTCATGGTTTATTTGCACTCAATGTTTCTCAAGTTATGAGTGAAAATGCTAGCGCTTAATTGTTCTCTTTAAGGCATGCCAAAGTTAGAAACTTATGGAATAAATAAGTTGTTTGTTTTAAGGCATGCTAGAGTTGGAAACTTATGGAATAAATAATAACTTTCATTGTTATCTCTCTTTATGGTTTAATATTTGTTATTGGATTTTTACTATATTAGTTTATTTTAGACTATACTGACTTTGGATTTTGAAAGTTGTATTTGACCAAGTGGATGGCTTTCATATAACAGTAACAAAATGTTGGAGAATTATATATATATGCTATGCCTTAGAAATTGTTTATTTGTTTTTAAATCATTTCATCCATTAAAATATCTAAAGTCAATTGCTATATTAGCGGCACATGGGTCTTAACGTTATAGGTTATTCAATCTGCAATTATTTGAGTCCGTTCCTTCTAAATGTCAATTTAGTGCTTCAATGGGATAATTAGTTGAATTCTCGTTTTTCCATTTTTGGTTTGTACTACTTATTTTGATGGTGTGAAATGTGGTTTAGACCGTTTAGTGTTATGGAGAAAGTTATATTTTTTAGGACAATATTCTTTATTATAGTTTCTATACAAATGTTACATGTCAGTGAAATAGCTTTAAATGAATTTGAATGGCCTTAACAATATTATAATAATGAACAGTGAAATACATGTTGCATCGTTATTAATGCTTGGGTTGACAGTTGGTAATTTTTTGCAACTGCTTGCTATAACTGTGAATATGCTGCATGATTTTCAGGGAGAAAATCTATATATCTATATAATTGCAGAACATAAGCCCGGTGACATGACGCTCTCACGGATGAAATGGCATTTATGTTTTTTTCTGTTTTTTGGCCTTTTCCTCACATTTTCTATTAATAATCTATTGTTTACGTTAAAAAATAAGGGTGAACATGTGCAACTCTTCACAAAACGATGTCTGGTTAGGAACAGGGTTAGTGGTTCAAATATGTTTCCATTGAAAATTCCATTTACGCTTCCGCATTAATTCACTCTTCCTGTTAATCATTTACAAACTAACTTCTTCCCAACAAATGAAAAGGTCCATCGGAAATAACTTGAGGCTTTAGTACAAAGAAGATGACGACGCAGAGAGCAAAAGGTAGTTAATACAATGCGGGACAAGGATAGGTCAAGGTTTTGCCATCTTAGATTTTCTTCCTCCTTACACTTATGCTTCAAAAGAGATGGATTCAATGATTAATGACAGTGAAAGAGAAATCGCTTAGATTGTGCGCGGACATGAGCGTGACATTGACGATTAATGAAGACCAAGAAGTCCTCTTTGACCTTAGAAGTTTAACTAAATGCATCAAGAATATTTTGGTTTTACCTCTTAGGCTCTTATATATTACTCTTTTACAAAGTGAAAATAAATTAAAATAGAAACTTGAGTTTAAATAGACTTTTAGTATGAAAAATGTATAAATAGTGTGTTCATTTTACTAATTATTTGTTCATGCTTTAATAAAATCATTGTCTTCTAAAGATATTAGGTAAAGAGAGTTTAAGTCTTTGTTTGCGTAATTTTATTGCAAGATTGATAAGAATATTTCTTAATAGCGTTTAAACAAGAAGCAAGAGCGAGAAGACTTATATTACATAACTTTTCTCTCTATAAAATAACAGTTAGCTTCCCTTCTCAATAGAATTTTTTATTTATTTGAATTTGTCATTATTATTTTTTTGCATATGTATTTTTTCCTTATACATTTAATTTTTCATCTTATTAATGTTTGTCTTAGATTAAATATTTTTATTTTTTGTATTATAACTTTTTTCTTATCTTCTTTACTTCTATTAATTACAAAATGAAATGTCTAACCGCACGAAGCGCAGGTCAATTAACTGGTTATATATATTTGAAAGGTACTAAATATTGTGAATTTTTCCTTATTGTACTAGAGAGGTACAAGGATACTAAGTGGATATCAAAATGTAATCATATGTTTATCCTTGTAGAGATGTGAAACATAAATCAGCTAAAGAAAGTTTATTATTTTGGAATCGGCTGATAATGAGGTTAAGAAACTTATTAGTGAGAATTCAAGTTGAGATTATAAAATTAACGTGTCTATATATTGTGGTTACCAAGCAACGTTAGCTGCAGTGCAAAAACAAATCTTTTATTTGAGACATAAAGTGATAAAACAGTTGTTGTGAGATGAAATATTTACGTAAATAAATTATGTGGAGTCAGAGGTGAACTTGATCAATTCACGGACTATTAGAAATATCGAGGGGAGTGAGACTTTTGTCAATTTGAGAAGATCAACAATGGTGGTAACTCAACCTATGTGATTGGAAATCCCATGAATTAGATTCATATGGGTAATAACAAGTCATTAGTTGATCAAAAATATGCACTATTAACTTATGTCCCTCCTAGATGTGTGAATATAGTGCAATTCCGCAAGGCAAAATGAGGCTGAGTTAGACTCTTAATCCAATTCATATCATTTATAGGTGGTGTATTGCTCTGCAAAATACATTTGATAATTGGAACTGTATGAGTGTGGGGTGGTGCCGCTCCTATGAAATTGTGACAGATTTCTAGAGTACTCATGAATACCAGGACACATGCACGGCCTCATAGCGCAAAACCGCCATAACGCCAAAGATTGTGCGGGTATGATGTGATAGAATAAGATCCTAGGCATACAAAAGAATTCTTGGTTCATAGAAGTTCTAAACTTCACCAATTATTCGGTGAGTTTAATCTTATTTTATCTAGGTCTGGTTCATAATCTACGAGACACCAGATTCGACACATTATACTCATATGAGAAAAAATCCAGCAAACTTCTTATTTTATTTTTATATTTTATTATTCTTTTTGAGATAAGTGGGGGATTGTCATAAAAATTGTTTTAATATCTCAAAAAGAAATACCTAGATTCATTATTTAATGGGTATTAATATTTTCCTCAATGGTATTTTAAAAGTTGGCAGATTGTGTCTAAGAGACTATGAGGAAAATTTGTGAAATTATCTGAACATTTCTATTATCATTAATAGCCATTATTGGTTTTTACCACTATAATTTATTGTATTCAAAATAATGATTCTCTTTTATTATAACTAGGGGAGTATGGCCCGTACAAGCACGGGCCCAACGTCGAGTAAGCTTAACGGATATACATTCACTTTTATTTGCAGAAAGTTAGTAACAATGATATCAAGTCCTCAACCAAAAGCAACATGTGTGCACACAGAAAATCAAGTGGAAGTTGTGAAATGCCACATACTAAGATTGAGAAGATAGGGTTTTAGCTATTAACTGCTTGATGCTATTTGGTAGGGAGCGTTTTACAAAAGATCTGAGATTTACATGATATTTATGTACACGCTATTTACATATTTACAAAATTTGATGCATTGACTTGAATGTTAGCCGTTGTGCAGACACAATTGTGATAATCTTTGGTAAGAAGATTGGGATTTGTTATATAAGGCAGGCAAAGTGAAAAGTTAATGTTTGTAAAAATGTAAGATTGCAAAAATTATTGAATTACAGTCAAATGTCGAATGATATTTACCAGGGACATTTCTTGAAGTAGTCCAAAAATGTTTCACATTCTAGGAAGCATTTTAACCTGTATAACATGAATATGAAACGCATTTCAGCAGCTTGGTTGAGCTACTAAAAAACATTCAAGATGGTAAAGAAACCAGATATGAAATTTAAATCAATAACGTATTCAGAGTACGTCAAGCAAAATCTAGTTCTCCACAAATCAAATGTCAAGTTACGCTATTTCAGAGGAACCTACGGGCGGGAATGAAGCCATGTTTATTTGAGATTCTCCAAATCAAAGTCAAATTATACGATTTGGAGTATAAAATAGTCGAAAACCAACAAAACTTAAACTAACAAAGCAACAAAGAAAGAAAGAGATAACAGGAAGAAAAATGCAGAGCAGCAAAAAAAAAAAAAAAAAAAATTAATATCATACAAATAACACTACCTGAATTCTGAGATTGTTTCCCCTTCTTTTGGTAACCTATCAATTTTCACATAAATGTCTGCATTGGCTGATCTAACTACTTCTAATGGAGGTTTTGAATCTCTCAAGATTGCTTGATATGGGTTTTCTGAAGCAAACCAAGAGCTAGGTTTAACTTTTCTTGAGAGAGGGTTGTAGTCGTCGTGGAAACAGACTCTTGGCTACCCTTTTTCCGTGAAAATATACAAGAAAATGGAATTACTTGGTCTCTTGACTGCCCTTTTTTCATGAAAATGGAATTACCTTACTTGGTAGATGAGCATTTGAAAGCCAAACAAAATTCATGTTAGTAAACAAAGGGGCCAAGACTTTTGTAACCCAAAAATTAATTTTTGAAATCAAAATAACTTATTAAAAAAAATAAAAAAAATCAAAATAGGCTTCACACACAGAATATGTGCATAAAAGGAGTACATTTACACCTACGTTCTTTTACGCACAGATTTTGTGCATAAAAGCACTGAAATCCAGCATTTGTTCTCTGAAAATCAATCAAAATTAAGTTTTTTTTGATACATTGTCCGAAAATTAATCACGTTTCTAAACTCCTGAATATAAATATTTTATATAGAACTTAATATCTTTTTTAGCTTACAATAATGTCGTCTGATTACATCATGTATACATATATGTTTGGATCGTCGTTTTAGGGGTTGTAAAGTGCTGCGAAGTAAGTTTGGAAACTTGTTATCTTTAGGTTTTTTTTTTCATATTGAACCAGAAATAACATATAAACAATTTAATTTAGATTTATCATAAACTGAATAATGAGGGTGATAGGGTTGGCCTTAGGCCTTAGGAGATTGTGTATTTGTAAATAAAATATAAATTTTATGTTAATATGATATATATTTTTGGGTACTATTTTTTTAATGATAATTAGTTATTTTAGTATTTATTATCGATTAATAATAACTCGTGCGACGTCCTAGATTAATTAAAACCCTATAAAATACGAAAATTCTATATTATACTAGGGAACGATGGCCCGTGCAACCTGAAGGAGATCTGAAGGGCATACAATTAGCTCTATTTGTGAAAACTTGTGTATTGTAAAATTATATATATTTTTCTAAAGTTGATACGATGTAGCTCATTATTTGAAACAAACTATAGCAGTAAAGTTTACATAGCAGTAAAGTTTACACCATTTAAAACTAAACTTTTATCACTTTTTGATTGGCAGACACACTTTGAAAAGAAGCCCTATTCAATGTATATAAAAGGTCAAAATCAATGGTACACTCAAATGTCTAATACATAATTGAAAGAACGCAATATTTCATCATGATAGTTGTCTCAGCACTAAACCATAACAAAAGTGCTTTCCATCTTCCCATATATCCAGTGGTATATTCGATTTTCTCCCTGCAATGCTCGAAGTAGCTGTAGACTCGACATAGAGGTGGTAAATTAAGCAACAGCTAAACCAACAACTTGCAATTGAACTACTATGTTAATCTGTATTGAAGAGATAATCATGAATCTTTGAAATATAATATTGTCATTGAACAACTGAGAGGAGGCAACTTCAAGTGTAAAAAGCTTTTGAAGTTTTACTGCTGAACATATTGCAGTCTTCAAGTATTTCAATGATCTACAAAATTCTGATGAGAGAGGTCATGTTGACTTGTAGCTCAAACATCAACCAAGAGACTGTGAAAGAGTATCAGAAAAGTCATGTTTAAGTCATGTTTCCTGATAATCTAAGCAAGAATATGCTCCTATATGATAAGCAACTCTTGTTCACAACTTTACATCACAGAGTACTTTTGTAAATCTCAAGTCCTCTTTGCAAGGGATATTAAAGGAAAGAAAGCTAATGCATCAATAGGTAGAGGTTCCACCTGAGAAACATATCAGAAGTGTATCAGCGCATTTCCATAAATACCATAACAATAAATCATCCTAGATATGAGTGCATTCTTGGAGGATCCGGCACACACTCATCACATTTTTAAAAGCTCGATCAACATAGCAGACCCCTCAATCTTTACCACATGAGCTAAGCCTGGGGGTAAGAACCCATTGGGCAACATATTTATGTGAATGGATTTCTTGGTAGTTAATGAAAATCATACTAATGAGACCGTGTAGGATGACCTCTTATCACTTGATCTGTCAAATCTTTTACTGGAATAGAGCTTTAACTTAGACTACGGTAGCAAGAGCACAAGAATTCTACAAAATCTTTAAACTAATGCCTCACTCCTTTTCATATTGAATATCATGCCTGTTATCAAATTGTGCCCAATTAATCTTGATTTTCAGGTGGAGTACATTTTCAGTTTTCTTCACTTTCAGCATCTATAAATTAAACAGATAAAATAACACCAAGTGCTGCAATTGTTGTACATTTCAAAAGAGTTGACCTTCTGTATAGTGACAGTAGAATTTTAACACTTCCAAGTTACCTAAAAGATTATTACAAGTAACCGTCCTAAGAAAAGTAAGATTAGTAACATGGAAAATTAATCAGGCTACCTGCTATAACAGGTTTAAAAATACTGATATGGTAAAACCTAAGTTAACTCAGTTTCAAAACAAAGGCATAGTTTTTTAGTCTTAAATATACTTTTCCACCACAGTTAATCGATATTAAGAAGCCAAGTTAGTTACAACGGCTAGGTTCTGAGCAATGTCAAATGCTCTCAAAACATCAGAAACAATGTCCATGCTTTAGCTACGATTCATGCTTGAGCTAGAATTAAGCAAGCGCAATGAGAACCTAGATAATTTCTTTTTTTAAGAAAAACCAGTGGTCAAACCTAAAACCCTGTTTCTACTTGAGCTAACTTACAAGAACTTGTTTTAGAATTGCTAATGACGTCTTACTTATCTTCAGAAGAAATAAGCCAAAAACATAGATATTCAAAGGAAATATAAATAAAAAAATTACTAGAAGGAAGTGAAATCAGCACATATGCTTTACTTACGTGTCATTTGTTCCTATTGCGGCATAGTTGTGTAGAGAGTTCTTAGTCTCTTTTCAGGTTTGCTCTATCCATTTTGCCGATTCAAGGTAACTTCACGATGTTGTTCTTTTGCTGTTTTCCCCTTTGCTTGATCTCCATTTCTTTCCCTTTTTTGCTAAGCCTCTCCTGTCCTTTCTTAACTTAGAAATTCAACAGAGTAGAAATAAAGCAAGAAGTACTCTAAAGTACACAATGAAGAACTATACATATTGAATATAAAGATCAAAGTAGACTGCTAAATACCTCCACTACTGCAATTCTATGTGTAGAGATGTCTTAAAGTCTTTACATAAATTGGGAAAATTGGGACGGAGTTCATCACATACCTGGCAAACAGTGTTTCATTGTTTTGTCTTCTTGTTTCATATGGGCATCCATCTGACTAAGAAAAACTATAGAAACCAAGGATATTCTAGCGATTGGTTGTGCTCTATTGAAACCCGGTTTGGAGAGAATCAATTACTCAATCCCAACACCAAAAAGTTCTTATTTAAACCTCATAACGTGATTGTTCAACAAATAAAAAAAGAAACTTTGGATCAGACGAATTAGATTAAACCCGAAACTAATCAATCAACTAATTCGTAAGAAACAAAACAGTCTCACCTCATAACCAACCTTGTAATCTCTTTTTATTCTACTTATAACACCATCAATTCAGCAATTATTTACAGTCGCCAATAAACAGGGCTCAATGTACAAACAGAAAAATTGAAGAATGCAATCCTATTCTGAAAAAGCTTGGTCTTCTTGCATTAGATGGTAATATGGCGTAATTAATTGACAAAGAAATATACCTGCTGGAACCCAAAAAACGCCGTTGATAACAACCCCACAAATGGAGAAGAGATGGAGGACTTGTAACTCATGAGATATGCTTACGTTTTCTTTTGTATCCGGAGAAAAGAGAGATAGAGAAGTGCTAATGTCGGCTTAAGGCGGATAATGAACATTCAGATTGAACTGTTTATTATTTCACAGGTTTCGAATGTTTTAACCTCGGTCAACAAAGGAAACTCTTTCAAACACATCCATAGCGGAAATGAAAAACGACTCAACATAGCAAGTAACAAAATTTTACGGCAAATATGCAGGACAATTTCCAATTTCAAATCAAAACTATCAATGCTTCAGGTGGAACAATACTTAGTAGCCTTGAGTTTTTACAAGGAATATACCCACATATGAAAATCATAAGATGGTCCATAGAATGAGAATTAGAAAAGCAAAACCAAGGAATATTACCCAGAATTGTGTAAGCGATTACAATAACTGCCACCACCACCATAACTTTGGTTTATGTTCCTCCAAACTCTCTCACTCTTGTTTCCTTTTCTGCAATTCATCTCCACTGTCATCTGAATAGAAATATATGGAGGTAGTCGTTGGCTTTGGTACAAATAGAGTATATGAGAAATAATAGTAAGAATCAATTAGCAGGACATATACATACCTTTATCAACAACATATCCTGCAAAACTCAAGAAACAGGACCCCTGAAATCCAAAATTAGAATAGTTGAAATTTATCAATAACCTGCAAAGGATTAAAAAAAACAAGAATTAGCTTATTCTCGGCCACAGTATGCCGACTTATGATCGCAGGAAAATACATTGCAGTAATCAGTAATCACTATGGGGAAAAAGAGTTACTATTCTTCTAAATTTTTTCTATTTGTACACCAATAATTGATCCGGCAGAAAGAAAGAATCAGAAGCCTGAAATTCAAGAATTTAGAACCGTCCAAACGAAAATCTTCCTACAAATTATCCAGTCAACGATGTTTCGTTGGGCATACAGCTATGGAAATATCTAAAACAACCAGCAGTATTTCAAAACTGAAAGAGAAGAAGATGAAGGAACATGAAATGGTGAATGAAGAAGACCATGAACGATGAAACCCTAACCCCTGTTTGGTTGATAGTTTCCCGTGGTTCATTAACATACGATTTTCTACTAAATCATACTTGTTTTCATTATTCTTTAAAATTATATGGTATGAAATTATAAATTCATAATTCTTTATGATTATGTAATCATGAAAATCAATATTTGAAGCCACGAATTTAATAATTTTTTCGTGATTATGTATTTTATTTTTTCATTATATTGCACCCTCTACCGTCCACTTCACCCCACCCCTGCGCCACCCTATCACTCACCTCCACGTTACCCCTAACTACCTCACTCCTTTGCCACTCACCCCACCGCCCCAATCACCACCCACTACTCCATACTACCGCCTAACCTCACCCCTACCCACCTCACACCACCGACCCCTTCACCAACCCCACCTTCACAATCACTCACCCCCACCCTACCACCCACTACCTTCACTCTTATCTCATAATTACCCACCTCACACCACCCAACCCTCCACCACCCCTATCCACTATCTACTTATTTTTTAAAGTTTCTATTTTATTCTATACCTGAATTTTATTAATATATACTATAAATTAATTTCTAATTAAAAGTTAAGTTTATTTTAATAAACTTACAAGTTATTACACAATATCATACAGTCAAATCAAATAATATAAATGTTATTAAATCACAATAAACGATACAGTATATTCAAACATTATGTTCATTAATACAATATCATACTGTACCATACCATACTGTACATTAATGAACCACGAAAAACAACCATGCAAACAGAGGGTAAAAGAAGAAAGATGAAAGATGTGTGTTTCGCCGGATGGAAAGTCATAAAACACGTGGCTGAAAGACACGTAGTATAAGTGAGTGCTTAAAAGTCTAAAATGCCCTTGATTTCAATTTAATTGACCCTTAAGCGGGTATGTTGAAACCTGCATTTATTAAATATAAAAGATTTATTATATTCAAAATAATGATTCTATGATGGAAAACGTGTCTGACCATTTGAATGGCCTTCTATGGTCTTTATTATTTTTAATAATATCTTGTTCCCCTTCTCAACCAATATATTCTAGGAGTGACATTCGGTTCTTCGGTTCGATTTTATCAAACTTCGATTTGGCTATTTCGATTTCAGTTTTTTGAAGGTGGTCATCGAATACCGAACCCAACTAGTTCGGTTCGGTTCTTTCGATTTCGAGTTTTTTGAGATTCGGTTCGGTTTCGATTTTTTTGATATGATATTAGAAGCGATTCCATTTATACTAATTCATATTCTCAAAAGCAATAAAACATAAAACTGATAAATTGAAATCAAAATTAAACAAACAGGATACACAAGAACAGATAACCATAACCATGATATAGGATTACTAGGTATTATAATTCGGAAATGGATAATATTATGGATAGAAGGGTCATATTTAAAGTGGTTGTAAAGAGCGACAACATAGAGAACCACGATGAAGTTTATGGTGTTATTAAATTCAGTGAAGATGAGGATCTCATTAAGCAGTATGGTTCTTCTCCGAGCGAAGATGCATTCTCTGTATGTTGTTTTACAAGCATATCTCATAACATGTAAATTTGTTGGTTGATGTTAAATATTTTTATTATTGATTATGATTGTTGATGATGTTACTATTGTTGTTTGACAGGATCTCCAACAAATACCCCTGCAAAGGGGAGTAGATCGGAGAGTGGGTCATCTGTGGTTGAAGTCGATGATGATCCCAGTGCACAACTTTCTAGCAATAAGGCCAAAAAAGTGATAAAGAATGAGAAAATTGCATGAATCTCTGAATGTAGAGGAGACGAGACTTAAACAACATATGTTTAGTCGGATGACAAATTCTAATTTTTTTAGTTTTAGTCATGGCATTTATTTTAGTTCTGACCGATGTATTTTGATGGCGCCAGTCACCTGGTGCGATTGCTTAAATTTTATGGATTGCAAGCTTATGTAATAATTTTCTCAGACTTTTCTAGAACTTTATGACATATATAAGAATTATGTGGTTGGATGCACACTATCTGTTATCAAAAACTACTTTGAAAATGCAAATAATTGTGAAGATTTATGATATAGTGTCTTTTGATCCGTTTCATTACCAGCAAGAAAGAATTTTCATTTGTCAGGACCATTAATGCTTTGTATTTCCTTCAATATTTACTCCTATAAAATTCTAAGTCCTTCTATATAAGATGAACAAAACAAATAGATATATACTGAACTTTTCTTTGTCTAGGTAAATATAGCAATGATATGTTGAAAAATGGTTTAAATATTATGAAAAATGGTTTACTTTAATTTTCAAATAAAGTAAAAAAATCCGGAAGAAGTGAAAAAAATCTGATGGCCATAGCTAGAGCGTTGGAATGAGAAAATATGAACAATTGTGCTTTTGGGCATTGTTTTAAAAGGCAGTGTCAGGACTCGTCCCGGGGCTCGCCTCAGGGCAGGGCAGTGGCAAAACGCCCTGGGGCTAACGTGCGGGACTTAGTTCCTATGAGGCTTATGCCCTAAGCGCCCAACCGTACGCCCTAAACACGCCTAACGCCCAGGGCTCGCCTAACAGTTCTTACACAAATTATATTTTAAATTCCTTAATTAAAATCATTCACCCTCATAATTGTTTAACAAAATAATGATACTTAATAGTTTTTCATCTATAGAAATAGAAGATTGGGTGTAACTCATATAACAAGTCGTAGTATTTGATATTTACTATTTGAGAACGTCATGAGGGTGAATATCACTTAATTTAAAAAAAAAAAAAAAAAAAAACACATAGCGGAATTGTACATTTTCACTTGTCATTGGTCATAAGTCCTATGTATCAGAATTATCATATAAATTAATTTTTTGTTCATGAAGAAGTTATGTTTTAATTGTAATATTGATAAATTTTATTGATTATTTGCTTATAGGGATATAAAATGAATAGTATGATAGTAATAGTGTTTTAAGAAACTGTGTTTTTTCCGTGTTTGAAAGTTAAAATGTTAGAATTGTTTTGCATTTCATAATAGCTTTTATTTCATTGTATTGTTTATACTTGTAAAATTATGTTATATATAATTACAAGTTATAAGCGGTGTATAATGGATTGCTTTGATCATTTTTTTGTGAGGATCAAGCGCGCGCGCACGCTCACACACACACATATACATACATACACACATACATACATACATATATATATATATATATATATATATATATATATATATATATATATATATATATATATATATATTTCATTTATTTACAGTTTTCTTTTATTTTTTTTATGTAATTTTACATATTTAAAAATATTTATTGTAATTATATTATTTTAAGAAATACTAAAAATTAAATACCCATGGGGCTTACGCCCCGTGCGTCGAGGCTTACGCCTCGTCGAGGCGTATGTAAAACGCCCCGCCTTACGCCCCCGCCTTTTAAAACACTGCTTTTGGGTAGGCATAGAGCTGGTCACATCAATCATTTTGGTCCTTTTTTTCTTTTTTTTTTCTTAATTTTAAAAGTTCAATACAATTACTTAGCTTTTTCCCTTCCTTAACATTTTTATTTATTACATATATATTTTAATATTCATTTCGGTTTTAAACTTCTTCCCTCCATTAACAATATATTGCACTTTTAGTTTCTCTTCTAATGGTGTTTGACCTTATTTTCTCCTTTTCTTTCTAAACTGTTTTGTTTACTTTTAAATTTTAAAAGTAGCTTGCAGATATAAATTTATTACATTCTTTCTTATATTGTATTTTCAAAAAATTAAAAATTCTGAGGAGCTTTATTTTCTCTAACCATTTCGTTTTAAAAGTTTGCAAAAAATCACAAGTAGTACGTAAAACCACTAAATAATCATTGAGGAGGCAAAAACAATAAGTATGATGGATCATTAGGATGTGACCCTCCTTAGATCAATTTTTTTTTTTTTTGTGGGGGGGGGGGGGGGGGGGGGTTTGCACGTAAATTGAGAAAAAACCTCTAAAATCAATTACTAAAGCAGGTTTTATTTATAGTAATATAGATATATAGAATTACGATTTTATACTATAAAGCAGATTTTTGATAGTAATATATAGATATTGATCATATCTTTGACTTGCATATGACATATATCTTTGACAAAGAAGGATGTGTTGAATTTTAAAGAAGTTCGTGATTGGGTTAATATATTACTTACTACGAAGTGTGACAATTCAGATGAATTCACAAAGTATTATATCCTTGACCTATTAGAGCATAATTTTAGAAAATTTATGTCTCACTAGATGTTTTTTGAGAATTGAGTAATATTAAAGAGGAGCACTTCTTTATTAATGTTAAGGGCATAATTGAAAATACTTGTCAATTTTTGTCTTAAATTCTTAAAGTGACTTATATTTTGAGACAATCTTTTTTTTTTCCCACTAAGGTGACACTTGTATATATTAGGACGGAAGGAGTAGTTCATTGTAGAATCATGAAGACATGTAGCACAACTTTGGGTATAACCAAAGCCACGAAGGATTCGAAAATGTATTACGATTTACCTCTACATAAAGGATAATACACGTGGCTTAAGGGCGAAAACGTTTTCAGTGTCTCCAACTAGATAAATCTTTGATCTCCGCAGATCTTTAATCTTTAACAACAAATATTTGTACGTATTCAATAACCGCGCGAAGCGCGGGTAACTTACCTAGTTTATATATATTTATCTACATCTATCTATCTATCTACATATATTATCGATTATCTATCTATATTAAAATCACGAATAATTTTGGCTAAATATTGAACGACAAAAATATTCTTTAAATATTGATTGACTTTTATGCCCTTAATTATTTGTACAATAGTGGATATAATTGTCCAAAAATGACATTCCTTTTGAAGATGTCTTTTCAATTGAGGGCTCATCATTCGTTTGTATTCTAATAGGGATCCTTACCACGATAACAGATGGACTGCTATCCTCATTCCTTTGGACTGAAATTTAATACTTCTCCTTGGACTCCATCTTCTACTTCACTATTTCTTAACTTTTGCCAGCTATTTTTTTTAATAAAGTAAAAAAATCTAAAATATTCTTTAACAAAGTAATATCAAAGTTGGATAAATTGTAATGGAAAATTTTCCCACGTACTAGGACTCTGAATTCTTAGTTATTTGACTAAAATTATGAAATTAGAATCCTAAAGCTAATATACTACATGTACCCACGTCATAACTATTTCAATAGAAATAATCCTAATTAAATACCATCTCTGGATTTTGGTGCCTAAATAAGATCAACTGCTAATTCTTTTAGCTCAACATCGGTTTTTTCGTCTGCCTTTAGAGACGATTAAGATGAAGAATCTGATGTTAGACCTAATTCAATGAGATAATCTTTTTTTTTTTTTTTTTTTTGTTGAAAACTTACTCTAACTGTTTTTTTCCTTTTAGGTGTTTGTTCGTGCTCCAAACATTGATGGGATTACAGTTGAGGAATAGCTAAATAAACTTTATGATGGAGAATGTTGTTTGCTCAGCTTTGGATTGGCGAGTAATAGTGAGGGCATCCTTTCAAAGTACGTAGTTGTTGAAGGTTTACTTTCATCAACTTTTCACTTAGTTTTATTGGTTTTTTAGCAGTATTATTTATATCTGTTTTGATATGATGATAGTTTATTCTTTAATAATAGGTTTTATCGTCCATTGTCGCACTAAAACAACACAAGTCTTTCTAGAGGTAATTAATTTAATTTCTTTCATGAATTTTCTCTTAAGAATAATTAATTTTACGTATTTATCCTGTGGAGAAAAACTAGAGTATATCGGCATGTGCAGTACGTAGTTCTTTCATTGAAGATGATTTTTAGATAATATTCATAGTCTTTGTTTTGAGTGATCAGACGCTTCACTGGAACAGATCCAGTAGGAAAATTACTAGTATAATTTTTTGGCATGTTTCTGCAAATTGGGGCATGGAAGGTATCAGTCATCCAGTATACCCAAAGGAACAAATATTATAGGGCTAAGACCTAGGTGGCCCCTAAAACTTGGCTCTAGAATTCGTCATACTGATACAAGTGAGAAAAAAGGAAGCTTGGCAGAAAGTTATTACTAACTTCTTTTTTATTCCTTTTTAGAGGGAGGTGGAGGGGAAGGAATGAGAATATTCTTAGCAATCGGCCTAAGAATTTTTACGGGTACAGGATATATAGAATCATAGTTTTAATTAAGGTTTTCTCATTTTCTTTTGCATGGGGTGGTGGATAAGAACAAATATGTTTTTGCTTTTGAACTGTGTCGAGGATATGTGGAGTATTAATTAGGTATATTAAAGAGTAGATATTGTATACGGTAAAAATCGGATGTATGTTAAACCGGTGAGATCAAGGACCTAAGGAAGAAATTAACCAGAAACGTGCACGAAGGCTTCCATTATGAACCGGAGGAACGCTCTGACCAAGGCCAGGGGATGGCATCATTTGGTCCTTTGCAAGAGGGTTTCTTCGGAAGAAGTTTCACCTGAAATGTCGACGAAATCAATCGACCTTAGAGGAGTCGGGTAAAGAATTTCTTCCGCACCTGTGTGTGATGTCGGAACCAAAGGAAGGGGTGAAGCGGCGATGTCCTCCTCCGGAATGGCGGCCACGGAAGGGGCCTCACTGATACTCCGGACGAGAAGCTCGGGCTCAGCTTCGTCCCGTAAAGTCCTAACGACGCTCCTCGCCCTTTTCTTGGCTTTCTGCCCTTTGTCCGAGGGCTTTTTTCTCTTGGCAGCAGCGGCAGCAGCAAGAATACGAGATGCACCCGCTGAATCGAATTCGGGTGCCGACGTTGTGGGTTCGGCTGCCGACTCCGGCCTGGGATCCACCGAGCCTTTGGGTAAACCTGAAAATCGAAGACGCAATCAATACGGATAGAAGAGAATGCAGCGAACACGGGTATAAGTAAAGTATTACCGTGGTTCTGGGCGACCCATCGGCCGCGTGACAGGTGGCCCCACGTCCGGTTGTCGTGGGCATGCTGGCTAAGGAGTGCAGTAACCCATTCGTTCAGGTTCTGGACGACCGGAGGAATCCATCCATTGGCTAATATAAATAAGAAAAGCAGTGAGAAAGTAGGACCGAAGTGTGACAAAACATACAAAGGCAATTACTTAGAGTTCAGGCTTACGCTTGTTGTTCCACTTTTCCGGAAAGGGCATGTAATCATCCGGAATGATATCCGAGGTCCGCACCCGGACGTATCGCTCCAACCAGCCCCGGTCTCTATCTTCATCCATTTTCGAGAAAAAGGGATTCCGGCTGCGCTTTGCGAGTTTTATTACGCCATCCCGGAACAACCTCGGGGAATACAAGCGTATCAAGTGGGCCAGCGTGAGCTCCTTTCCGGCGTTATTGGCCAATAGCCGGAGGCATGCCACGACCCTCCAGACGATTGGACCAATCTGTGCCAAGGTCACGTCAAAGGTCCGGCACATGTCCAAGATGATCGGGTCGATCGGAGGATCGAGCTTGAGAGTGAAAGGGTAGGTATAAACGTATAAAAAACCTTCCCGGTGGTCGGTGATTGATTCGCTTGGCCCGGGGGCAAATACTCGAACCAGACGCGTGTCCCACCCGCAATCGGCCCGGACCAAGTCGAGTTTTTCCTCGGTAATGGACGAAGGATATCGTCTCACATCATACCTCCTGTCGGATACCGAAGAAGGTTTTTCGACCTCAAAATCTTTGTCGAAGTTAGGCTTGGCCGGTATAATGTCCGAGGCAGTGGGCTTGAAGGTGCTCTTTGCTTTAGCTGGAGATGCAGGTTCGGTTCCTTGAGATGAAACCGAGGGAATATCATGGGAAGTGGTTTCAGACATTTGGAAATATGAAAAGAAGAAGTTGAGTGGATTCGAAAAGAAAGGTGAAAGAGTAAAGGAAACAGTCAAAGAGTTCAAAAATGGCAAAAGCGAAAGGAGGAAGCAGCAACAGGAGGAAGCAGCAGCAGACGAGAATGACGAGTGGAGAAATTGGCAGTATCGATTCTTTTCACGTAGTGCAAGCAGCAGATCAACAAGAACTGAGTTTTTCAGATGATTATGAGTAAAGATATGGAATGTATAAGAGGCAGAAAACTTGAAGCAGAACGATTAATTGAAGAGGTAAAATGTTCAAATGAAGAGATGAAAGAGCCTTATATAGGCATGGGACTGTGACGGTTACGATTCCCCAGCCAACTGGGGAACGCCACGTGCCCCATCATTAATGAGGAATGACTTGAGGCGACGTGCGTTGCGGCGGTTGTCAGAGTGGCCATCCGGAATAAGACACGTGGCCGATGAAAAGGGGGACGTGACGCAACTGTTCCCGCCAAAATGAGAAGATGACAACGGACGAACGGAGTTGTCACGACCCAGCCCCGTGGGCCGGGACTGGCACCCTACCTGGGTACCCAGACCAAATCGCATATTCATTTCCGAATCCAAACTTATTTCAGAATTTTCAAGAAGTTATATCAAACATAATTTATATCGAAAATATGTCTTAAGCGGTCATATCAAATCAAACTCAAACAAAGCGGCGGAATAGACCTCGCCGGTCAAAATACAAATATATACAAAGGGTCATTTGGGGCCATCATAACAAACAGACCGCCTTAAGACCAGATAACGGAATCAGACAAACACACATAGGACCCTCGCCCCACATATATGACTACAGGCCTCTACGAACTCAAAACAAAGACATATGGCGAGACAGGGCCCCGCCGTACCCAAATAGTCAAATATACCAAATATATACAAAGCAAAAGAGTCTGTACCAAAAGTGGACTCCGGATCAAATAGGAGTACTCCGGAATAGCAAGAAGTGAAGCCTACTGCGGAGGATCACCGATATCTGCACCTGCGGGCATAAAACGCAGCCCCCGAAGAAAGGGGGTCAGTACGAAATATGTATTGAGTATGTAAAGCACGGAGTACAGAATTATAGATCAAAACCGAAAGCAAATCAAATGTCAAAGTGGGGTACAAACTGGTATGTCAAAATCTGTATCAAAATCATATACATATGTTTTATGCAAATAAAATCATGCAAACGCTTAAGAACGTGGTCGCCACTCCGACGCTGGCGCCACACACAGCATAACACCAGAAGGTTTCAAATCTCCGTACATCCCCGAACATAATCATAATCATCGGTGAGCGTATCGCATCACGAGCCATATCACAGCATAACTCCAAACGGAACCCGGCCCTATGGCGAAGCCTCGGGAACCGTAACACAGCATACGGCCGAATTGTCATAAGGCGCACGAATCAAAACCGGCCCGGGAACCGGTGAACGAAGTCATAATAAGGCACGAGCGGAGTCGTGAGCAAACAAATGCAAATCGTATTTCAAAATAGTGTTTCAAAACAAAGTAAACTCATAAATCATATCCTATTACAAAATAGTCGAATACTTAGTCGACATAAGGTTTCATTTTGCGAAACGGTTCCAAAATGGTCCATATAGTTCAAAACCTGGATTAGTGCATCGAATAGTCCAAACATACCCCGTGGAAGGATGTTCCAAAGATCAGAAGTGGTACGTTTAACTCTATTCTCAAAGATGGCCCGAAGGGCAAATCGGGCATTTTGGGGTAGCGGACCCACCTCGAGTCGAAGTGAGGTGGCGAACATATTTTTTTTATGAGTAGTAATATGCCAAGGGTCATACATAATCATTTCTAGGTTACCCGACCACATTTCGATAGGTTTCGGACGAGTAATGGCATTCTAGCCAAAAAGGGAGCCTTTAGGCTTCAATCGAATTGAATGAATAGTAACTTTCCTGTGGATCGGGTTTCGAGGAGCAGAAATGCTCCGGAAGGTCTCATATTCAACTAACACACTAAGATATGCCAAATAAAGAATTGGGAAGCTTTACATACCTCACAGACGTCGTAAGCCCTTCCAAAAGTCCAGTCCCGTTTCGTCAAAAATCTGCAATTGGTCAAAGTTACCAATTGAGATTCTTAGGCTTAAAAAAATGCCTTTAACTCCAATTTTTGCCTACCGAAATTTCGGCAGCACTTCCCCTATAAATCTAACATCCCCGAGACTTAGCTCGGCTCAAAATACAACAACAACAACAGCCCACACATCAACAAACAACACAAACAACAATCAAGCCATTCTAGCTTCAAAATTCCACTTTGTTATCTAAGTTGGCAACTTCTATTCAAACTTTCAAAACTCCAATTCTACATCTACATAATTGTATTCATTTCCACATTCAAACTTATACAATCACAACCTAACTACAATTCAAGCCATACCCGAAATTACACCAAAATCCATTATGTTCCATAATTCTTCAAAACAATCAAAAGTTCACGACGAACATTCTAACTCACGTCGTTTCATCCCGAATTCATTAACATCATTATAAGTTCATATCTAAAGTATCTAGCACCCTAAATATACAATGATATACATAATGATACCAAGGGTATACGCTTTCCGATAATATCCAAAAATCATTTTTCAACGCCAATTTCATTCACCAATTAATCATTTACGACATAAGGGTCACAACAACACATTATACCAACTTAAACAAAATCAATTCAAACCATTTCTTTCCTTCCATAACTCACGGCCAAACACACTACACACACACACCCACGACTTTCTATTTACGTTAAAATTACGGGATCTCCATCTACTTCCAATGCTTAACACATTCACATCAATTCTATAACATAAAAGGGGCAAAATTCTTACCTTTTCTTGAAAACCCGACTTGTCGAAAACGTCGTCCTCGTGCCAAACTATTTATACCACGTCGGAGAGCGTCTTGAGTACTTCACAAATATGTAGAAACCAAGATTTTTGAATCACTACACAAGCTTGGAATTTTTCTCTTCTTTTCTTTTTTTCACTTCGGCCGAACCCCTCTTTTGGTGAGTTCTTGATTTTTTTTTTCTAATTTTGTGATAAGTCAAGAGTAATCCATGTATATCTACTTTAGGGGTCATGTGCATAGCACATGCCCCTTTAAAAATGGGCTTGGGCCACTACTATGGCCGCCCCCCCCCCCCCCCCCCCCTTCATTTGTTTGGGCTTCATTTGCATTGTAATTTCTTGGGCCCAATTCTTAAAATGCCCCGTTTTGAAATTCCCGAAACTAATTTACGAAGTTCCAAGTTTACCCTTGGCCTTTCCCGAGGTCTTAGCATTTAAAGATTTCACAACCAACATAGTCATATTCACAAAAATTAAATCATTTCCTTTTTAACACACAAATCGTAATTATTTCTCGATTTCCAATTATACGAAAACACGGGACATAACAGGAGTCGCCGATTTTAAACCGGTGAGACCAAGGACCTAAGGAAGAAATTAACCAAAACGTGCACGAAGGCTTCCATTCTTAACCGGAGGAACGCTCTGACCAAGGCCAGGGGATGGCATCATTTGGTCCGGTTTTCTTCATGGCCGAGTTGGTTGTTGCTGTTGGTCCGTTTGGTCGAGGCCGTTAGTCCATTTTATCGTGGCCGGTGGTCCGGGAGATCCGTTGCGCAGTTGCCACGCGTCGATAACGTCCTGCCATGTTCAACTGCCAATCGTACGGGTGTCAGGTCGTACGGTCAACCTAACCCAACTCAGAGCTTTTTCTTTATTATTTTATTTTCCTTTTTGTATGAAGCTCATGAGGCAATACTATAAATAGGAGGCCTTGTCCTCCTTTTAGGGGGTTGGCTTCTTCATTTTCAAGAACTATTGTAATAGCAAAAACTATATAAAATCTCTCTCAAATAGCTGGTTTTGATCCTCAGTTGCTGCGTTCATCTCTCACATTTCTTAAATCAAATAATGCTCATATATTAGTAAATATACGAGTCTATAGCAAATCATTGGTTATCAGTCGCTTCTTTATAGCATACTCATACATTTCTTTTCTCTATCAAATAAACTCAAGACATAACCACATATCCTATATCTCATCAACAAATTTAATTGATTATCCAAATCCGGGGTAAACAGATATATGCATGCATTGTGAACTGCAAGTATTAATTAGACGACAACAACATATATATGTATTGTCTTCCTATTCGTGATTTTTATGGGAAATAGTTCGACCTCCCAATGGGGTGCGACAAGCAAACTAACGCTTTCGCATCAAATTTGCGTATCGTAACATTGAATTGTTGGTTGAGAGTAATGAAATTGAAAGGGATTTTAGTTCAGACGATTACGACATTATCCATTACTTTACAAGAGTTACAAAAAGTACTAACCTTAATCACTTTTCAATTGATAACTATAAATCTATAATGATCTATGCTAAAAATATCGAAGGTACAAATTAGAGTAGTTCTTGATAAAGAATTGGACATAAAGACTCTCAATAGAAAGCAGTCAAACTTCAATCTACCTCACCCATCTAAAAGCTTGGAGTTACTGCCTTTGTTTTTTGCGTATGCGGATGAGGAGTCCAGATGTTGGGCAGAAAAGGAGTACTTTTTTGTTTTTTCTTCCAAACAAGGACTATTTTAAAAGATAGTCGCCCTTTTCAAGAATGTGTGATCCCATTAGAGGAAACCATCACAAGTGACTGGTAAAGCAAATCATGCATAAGTAGACCTCTCTAAAGTTAGGGGTGTATCGTACCTGTTGACCTCTGTAACGTAAGAGGAAAACTTAATTAAGACCAAGTATTTTAATTTTCTAGTAACTACTTCACTGGTAATGATTCATATTGAATAATGATTCGTGCAAAAAAAGGTTTATCCACACTAGAATGTAAGGCAATTTGAACAAGATTAGCCGACCAAACAAAATATGATACGCTAGCTAGCAAAACACATATCGACTACTCTTTTATTTTAACCTAAAAAAAATTAAAAAATAAAATAAAAAAAGACTACTCTTTTATTCATAACACCTCTTCTTGTTTTCTTTTTATTTTTAATCCAGCACATAAATTAAATATCGGTAGAGAATAAAAGAAAAATTTAGAGCTGGAAAAAACAAACAACTAACTACCTTAATTTAATTATTCATCTTTAAGGTTCGAACTATATTGGATTGTGTTAACTTTTGATACTAGCTAGGTGACTACATGCAAGTAAAAGTTTATCATTTTAACATAACTTTGTAACAATTGATGAGCGATATACGTGGAACACACGTATCTATATAATGTTAAAGCGCTAATAATGATCAACTAAAATATTCTTAAAATGTTGATCGACTTCTATACCCTTTGAAAGCTAAATATAAGAAACAATTACAGGTGGTATAAAATTACGATTTTGACTAATATTTAGAATTTTGAAATAACTAAACAATCGGACTTTTAAATTTGTATCCGTATGGATTTACAATTCCAATTCAGAGCTAATGTAAAGTCCAACTTGGAGTAAATCAAAAACAAAAAGACACAACTATTGACAATGCTTGACCTGAATATTAGGGGCTAAAGTTTAATGTTGCTTGGTATTAACGAGATATATTTTTAGGTAAGTCTCTATTTCACATGCCATAGAAATCCGAGCAGTGTATCATCGATTTAATTTGATGCAAACTCTCCTCTACGGAAAAGTGGATAAAATTAGAATCCCAAATTATTATTTTTTGTTGGTAGATTCAGTTGGCGGAGCCACGACTTTTGAGAAGGGAATTCAAGAAGGTAAAAAGAATGTTTTTAGCGAGTTTCAGACCCACAACATTGGCAAAACATTATGCCTGTCGGTCGCTGAGTTGAAGCTCATATTGTGTTAAAGGGATTCAAAACTTAATATTTGTACATATATAATAAAATTGACCTTAAATATACAATGTAACTTTTCGACAAAGGGGTTCAGTTGACCCCCTTGCATTGTAGTTCCGCCCTGAGTAGATTTCTATTCACCCCCTTTCTTATTGCATTGAAACGTGTATTCTTCTCTCTAAGTTGTTCTCACTTGTGAACCACATATCTTTTTTTGAATCAATATTTTTTAGAAGCTTGACTAAGCATTGCTTGCAATACCAAGAACAAACTTTCCGTTCGTCTATGTAATTTCAGAACAAATTTTTTATTTTCTTTTCAAATTTTAATAATTCAATTATCATATTTATTATTTTCTATTATTATAAACAGATTACCTTTTTGAAACAGAAAAATAACCGAGGGTCAGTGACACATTATTATTTCAGTAGAATTATAACAGAATATGAATTTGAATTGGTATATACACTATGACAAAAAACCAAGTAAAAAAACTAATTGAGAGAAGAATAAATTAAGAAGGGGAATATTAACGTGCAATTCAATGGATCGACATAGCCTAGGCAACGTGGAATTTATAATATAATGGAGTTTTCAACAGGCTTAAAAATTGGTTGGGAATTAGACCTAGGCCAACCTGTTAAAAAAAATAAAAAAAAACTTCAATCCATAAAAAGAAATTATACCCTTTGAAAACTAAAATACACCGCATTGCATATAAGATAAAAATATTCTCAAATATTGAGCAACTTTTATACCCTTCAAAAAGATAAGTTATTGATCAACACATATTTCTTAAGTTGGATAAATTGTAACAACAATATAAAAGTGTCTATGGAGATATTAATTTCCCTCATGTATTTTGGTTAAAAGGTTGTTTTTATTCTTTTTAGGTCTACTAAAATGTTGTGTCACTTGGTAAAGTGGGATAGGAAAACTACGAGTTTTCACCGTTGGGTGAAACTTCTTGTCCCTATGATCTGCGTGAATTATTTGTGAACGAACATGCTATCATATATATTGTTTTTATTAGAATACATTGAACTTCTTCGGCAAACAAAATTTGATATTCTTTTAATTTTGCGTAATATAATAATTTTTAGTTTAATGAAAATAAATAAAATATATGGTCACGAGCTCAATTCATAATCTTGGGTTATTTTAGTCATAACATTTTTTCCACATAGGTAAAAACATAAATGATAATGAGAAGTATTAAGTGGATACGATCAGACGATATTGTTGTACCTTATAAAATAAATCATATGTAATTTCAAATAATATCATCAAACATTTGAGAGATTGATAGGGAATAATGACGTGTGAGGCACGTTCATAGAAACTAGTTCAACAAAAAGTTATAAGTTGGTCATCTTAATCTCACGCGTTTTTAATTTATAAGCACTTTTGAATTGACTAATTTTTTTAATGAAGCTTGCATGCACCTCCATTATTCCACCTCGTACCTGCTATTTCTGACCCATATAGATACTGAATAACTACGTCCATCAAGGTCTAAGCAGCTAAAGAAAAATCACCTAGAAATTTTTACTTTTTGTTTTTGGATTTAAATACTGATCTTCATAATTTGGCACTCACTTTATTAATCACTATATCACACTCTTGAGTGGTCTCTTTAGAATTTTAGGTGGCAGTGAAAATAGTTTAGATAAAAATTTTACTATTTTATTTGTTGTATCGTTTGTAATGTCTGAAATTCCGTTTCCATAAAAAAATCCTACCCTCTCCTTTCCTTTTCCGTTGCCCATCCTTCTCCTGGTAAAGACTATGTTTAATTTATATTTTTTGTGATTTAACTTTAAAGATAGTTTAGTCATTTTAATCGGTCTTAGTTTAACAAACTCATAATAGCTTATTGTCGGATTCAACAATTCACTTCAAATTAGTTAAGTCAAACCGACTCTAGCTCAAGCAAAGGATGTAAATCATGAACCTTTGCACCTCAAAAAAATCATAATTTAAGTTGTTTTTTTTGGTTAATCCTTTATTTTTTTATTTTTTTTATTTTTTTATTTTTTGCAGGTTTCCACAATGAGTTTGTTGTAGTACACTAACTTTAGTGATTACACAAACTATTAAGACTGACTCGATAGTCAAGTTAGAGTGCTGGAAGAAAACAATAGGCGTAGTTACTTTAGCACGCATTGCCTTCAATTAGAGGTGTCAATATGGGCTGGCCCAGCCCAATCCAACTCAGCCCTAAAGGGCCAAAGAATTAAATGGGCTAGGACGGCTGGCCCTTTTAATTGAAGGGTCTACAAAATGGTAGCCCAACCCAGCCCTAAGCGGGTCGCGGGTTAGGACGGGCCAGCCCTTTAAGTTTTTTCGTCTTCCGAAATAATATTTTTTAAGTAATTTTTGGTACAATTTGAACATGAAACTTTTGCAATATGAAATAGAATCTTCTACCACACCATTCTTAAGCAAAATCATATCATAGAAGAAAAAAATTTAAGAGAACAAATATAAATTATTATTTTTGATCACTAATTCAGATCACGTTCAAAAGAAATTAAACATAATATAAATTCTAAGACTAAAAAGTATTACTTTAGTTTCTAATTTACTACTTAGTAGTACGTACATTCTTTTTTTATCATTACTTTTTATCTTTTTGTTTAATTTACTTATATTCTTTTTTAAAAATTAATTAGTTTATTATTCTTTTCTGGCCTCAAGGGCTGGCCTCAGCCCAACCCTTGAGGCCGGTGGGCCAAGAGAGGCTGGGCTTTTGAGCCTCACTTCTATATGGGCCAAAGAAATCCTAGCCCAGCCCTACTTAAATGAAGGGTTGGGTTGGGCCGGCCTCGCGGGCCAAGCCCATATTGACAGTTCTACCTTCAATGTACATTCATTCCAACTTTGGCAGAATTAGAGCCATTTTGCTTACTATATAGGCAAGTGAAGCAAACCACCAAAATGAAATAAATATCCATCCCTATTAAAGTATAATTTAAGATAAATCCTTCATGTAAAATTAGGTGTAGAAAAGGGAAATGATATGTGAGCGTTGTGCTCACACTCTTAAGACACTGGAAGAATAATTTGCAGACGTACCTGGATATATATATATATATATATATATATATATATACATACACACACACCCTTGAGTGTGATATATATCATACGGGAAGCGAGGCTAAGATGGTCTGGGCATGTGAAGAGGAGAAACACAAATGCCCCAGTGCGGAAGTGTGAGAGGTTGGTTATGAACGGTTTCAGAAGAGGTAGAGATAGGCCGAAAAAGTACTGGGAGAGGTGCTTAGACAAGACATGGCACAATTCCAGCTTACCGAGGACATGACCTTAGATAAGAGGTTATGAAAGACTCAGATTAGAGTAGAAGGCTAGTAGATAGTCCCGCGTATCCCTTCGTACTAGTAGTCGCAATTTTAATCTATAATTTATTGTCCTTTGATTCTTGCTACTGTATGTTATTTTTTGTACTTCGATTATCTTATTTATCTGTGGTAGCTACTGCTTCTTTTCTCAAACTGCTTTATCATGACTTTTTCGCTTTCATTAGTTTCATTTTCATATTGCTTTGAACTGCTTGTGCTTATCGGACCTTGTCTCATCATGTTTTCTCTTGAGCCGAGGGTCTTTCGGAAACAGTCTTCCTATCTTCCGAGGTAAGGATAAGGTCTAAATACCCCCACATTGTGGGATTTCACTGGGTATGTTGTTGTTGTACCCAGATATATATAAGATGACAGGGACCAAAGTCTTAGTCTATTGTAGTTTAGATTGATTGAGAAAAACGATCAATGAAAAATGGAATAGAGAATGCTCCCTCTTTTCATCTCGTCGGGAACTCAGGATTGAAACTCACATTCCCGTCTTAATAAATAGCTAATAGCCAACCCGCTAAAACATTTTTCCCAAGACATCTATGGCATATCCATCAGCAACGTCTTTACACACTGCACACACATGTATATATACATTGAGTGAAAATCTAGACCACGACGTTATATATGGCTTTACAACATGGAAAACAAATATAGAATGATAATTTAATGGATATAGTTCACTCTACTTAACTATACGGTCAAACATTTTTGAGTTTTGACTGAAAATAATACAAATATACAAAAAAGGCAAGACAAATCTCATTAGTTTTTCTTTCTACTTACACGTCTTCCCATTTATTACCTATATTACAATTTTCTGTAGGTAGTCAACTTTGTATATCTTCTAACAGGTGTTGAACTCGTAGATTGATGGTGTACTGCATTATAGATGTCAAGAGTCGCTCGTTTCCTCGTGGAAAAGTCCAAGCACAGACTGCATAGAAACCAGAGCAACAACCATTTGCAAAAATGGAAAACCGGATATGGAATTAGACAATATACAAGAAAATGGACAAAACAGTGTGAAAGAAAAACTGTACTAGTATTTTTGCTACAGTGCATATATACGGCACTAACCATAGTGAGAAGCCTCAGAGCTGCAGGACGAGTGAACTTCCTTGCAAAGAGGAAGCAAGGGGCAGGTTTGTCCTTGCTGGTGCACCACTCTCTCCGGTATTCTGTCTCATAATTTATGTTGTCTATGTCCTGTCAAAAGCAAATAGATCTAAGGTGCATATTTATCATTTTACACAGGATAATTCAGGGTAAGTCTCAAGAAATCAACTTTTCCTAAAGTTGTGTGAACACTTGAAATGCCTTACTTCCTAAAATAGCTAATTGAGTGGATTACTATTTCATTATTTTCTCCTAATTGGCAATACATGAGTGATATAATTTCCTAAAATAATTTCTACCAAGTGTTTTACTAGTAGGCCTCCGAATTACTAATCTGCTAGTTGAAAAGAACCAAGAGTACCTTGATAGATTGGATTAGTGTGGGAGTAGCATCTGCTAATTTATAGGTAACGGGATGCCATCCTTTCCGATCACGCTCCTTGTTGGCTAAAATATTCCATGAAGTGTGAGTCAGTGTCCTCCGTGTAATTTCATCTTCAAGTCCTTGGTGCTGGATTAAGTGAAAAACTACTCAGAAAAAAGACAAATTTGATACTTCAAGTACTTTCAAGTGAAAACTTAGGTTACATTTTAGAGCAATAGTGCCTCTTGCACTTATTCAGATTCCACTCATTAATAACTTTGCTAGTTACCCAACCTAAGATAGGAATGCAGCAAACTTGAAAACAACCTATAAGAGTTCACAACTAGCTAAACTCAATTAACAGCGCCAGATGAGCTAAACCTAAATTAGTACTTAGCAAAATAATGAAACCGACTTGACACAGCAAATGAGAACAAAACAGAACTGCTAAGGTTCTTTTTCTTTAGGTCCAGTCCAACGTTTAGTCATATTAGGACATTTATTTTAGGTCCAAAGTATGCTAAGGGTCTTCTAGTCCCCGTAGAAAATGTAGATAACCTATAGTATAGATAAACTAATATAATTATAATTTATCTTATGTTTTGAGAATAATATTATACTTAAGGCGGGCTTAAAGTGCCTTATTCTCTCCTATGCAAAACGTATAACCAAACACAACTCCATCTTCAACTCCAACTGCATAAATTTCAAAGAGTAATGTATGGAATCTATGGCCAAACGCCTGCTAAATGTACTAGCAATCAGCTCAAACTTGAATTGAACTGTTGTAGAGGGTGGATTGCATTATGCTAGCAATGGTCCATGCAATGGATTTTCTTTGACAGGATATCACAGTTAGAAGTGAAACCTGTGTTACTTAAGGAAAAAATGAAGTTTCTAAGACGGTTTAGATCACGGAAGATAACTTACAGCAAGCAGAGTTTGGACATAGTGTTCGTCAGGTATACAATTATGAATTTTGGATGTATCTGGAGGCTGCAGAACACAAGAGGTATTATAGAACAGTTCAAGATTATATAGAAGAAGATCTTTTAGCATAAAGTCAACAGATCGACTAACAGTAGAAGAGAAGAAATACTCAAATAGCATGGATACTCACCACATACTGATCCCGCCAAAACTCAGGTAGTGGCTTTTTCTGCACAATGATAATGTAATTAAGGTGCGTACAATGAAAATATGAAGGTAACAAATGTTTTAAATTGGAAAGAACTCAAGACCACTCATTTTATTTAAAATTGAAAAAAAAAAGGCTAAGATAAATTTCCTTTTGCATTGCTCATGAACTCAGGACCATCCATGAGCAAAGTAAACCAAAATTCATGTCCTGATTTTTGGAATAAAACTAAAGCCAGATTTCCAGGAAAAATAAAAAGTAACTTGCCTTGCAATGCAACTGAAACATAGGAAATAATCTTTCATCCTTCACTACAATATCTGCATGCTTTCTGTTTAAAACAGCCCACTGCAAAGACAACGTGAAAATAAATAGTAAGATCGACATTTTATAGAAGTGAAAGATACAGGTTACTTTTTTGCTCCATTTCTCCTTTGAGAATTTCCTTTAAAGGATTTACATTGAACTTCATGAAGCTAGAATTCATATTTCAGACAGTACCTGAGAACCTTTCCTCCAGCTTTGAACGGGAATAATTGGATCCATTTTGGGATTGTAGCGGCCTTGTTTTGTATCAGCAAAGCTGTATTCATGTTTGAAGAAACGACAGTTAGGTGACTGAAGCATGAACACTGTTCCACATTTTAGCTTGTGAAAGTAAGATGCCAGCTAGATATTTGCTAACAAAATGGATTCAGAAGTAATACTCCCTCCGTCCCAAATTATGTGATGGTGTTTTGCTGGGCAGGGAGTGGAGGGCTTTTGAAACTTGTGGTCTAAAATAAGCCATAGATATTTGTGTGGCTATAATCATCTCATTAACGGTAAAATTGGAAGTTTAAAGTTAATTTGTTACTAAATATAGAAAGGTGTCATACTTTTGGGACTGACTAAAAAGGAAAGAGCGTCACATAAATTGACACGGAGGGAGTAGTTCTTTGAGAATGACTAATGCCCTTCCCGGAAAGAATGAAAGCTTACGTATTTCTTGAGTTTCGGACTACAGAAATAAATCATTTACTCAAGAAAGAGCAGAAATACCACCGTCTCTTACCTGTCAACAAAACTATTTGGCGTAGACATTATGTAGTCATATGTGTAGCTGAAGTTGTACAAAGGTATGCAACTGAAATCACACGAAAAAGCTGAAATAAATTTGATGACAGTCACAACACAAATGTTAATATGATGCATATTATGGTAGAGATAACAATGTTGGAAAAAACATAACCACTTGGCTCTCTGAGACCAATCTATGATTATGCTCAGTGATTGTATGCAAAAATCATCGTTTGAATAGTTTATTAGAACATTAATTTTGACTATTCAGACAATTTACCAAAATTAGCTTGAAAAACAAATAGGGTTATAATAAGTAAAAAGCTTCAAAAGTAGCTTACAATTATGGTTCTAATTAATAAACAGTCAATTAAGCTAATCAGTAGTACCAAATGAGTCAACTTGTGCTCCAGATTGGACAAATGAAGACATTAGTGAAATGGTATCTCACCTGTCTGAAATAAAAACAAATCGTTCATTGAGAGGATCCATCAATGCGTGCTGAAGTAAAATCCGCTCTGCCTGGATCATGCTTGCTTCTCCCCAATCTACCTGAAGGAAAACACACTCGCTAAATATTGCTGCGCCAGAAGA
The DNA here is from genome assembly GCF_019175385.1 of Lycium barbarum. Classification (NCBI taxonomy): domain Eukaryota; kingdom Viridiplantae; phylum Streptophyta; class Magnoliopsida; order Solanales; family Solanaceae; genus Lycium; species Lycium barbarum. Next base: position 104,480,602 of record NC_083348.1, on the reverse strand, counting down.
AGTACGTGAAAGAGAAGAAGAAATATAACTTGGATGAAGTATACAACAGAAACTCAATAGGTAAATTACCCAACTACTGCATTAAGCGATGATGATATTACCAACAAAAAAAGTTCGGAAGAAGAAGAAAGAAACCTGTATACTATCGTTAACTTGGCGATTCAAGAAATACGCTGATCTTGTCGTTACTTTGTTAAATATAAACCCTGGTCGTGAGTGAACCAATATTGAAAATTTGTTTTCCTTATCACCCTGCAAAACATGCACACACAATATATAAGTCTGGAAAGCTAGCACAAGTATATTGGAGAACTCTAAGCACTAAGCACATTTCATCTGCGCTCAAAGGACACTCAGATAACTTCTTTTAGAGCATACGAGACCTGGGAGGATTAAAATTAACCCTAAATGTTGCTGATGAATCAATGACTGATATATTGGCAAGTTCTCGAACTACAAGGATTTGCTAATGTCATTCAAAAGACATACAATCCCTCGAAATCGATACAAACTTAAGTAAGAACAAAACATAAAATGAAGCAAATTATCTGTATAGGCAACAGCAAGTAGTAGGAATTAAGGCTTAATTGTTATTGCTGTACCTGCATCAAGTCTCGGGGGGGAAAACTTACATTAAGTCAGGTTTTCCAGGAGTTTTTTGAGTCTTCTTATTACGGCTATTGTATATCAGTATAGGGTGTTAAAGTGTGTGACCATTTCATCTAAAGCTTAAGCTGTTAGAAAGAGCACACTTTTATTATTTGATTATATTCTTAACATAAGGTAAGCGCCAAATTTAGAGAAACCTTCAACTTTAGGGACTCCTATTTTTCCTTGAAAAGGCAAATTATTTATGATAGGATATAATGTGCCTGAATAGAATGGTATAAGAGCAAACGAATCATACAACTGATCTCAACTAATCTGGGATTATGGGACAGTTGATTGATTAAAGAGCTCAGCGATGGTAATATATTTGCTCTTCACAAAGCTCAGGCCCCACTAACACAAACATTGAAAATCATACATTTGATAATATCCTTCCTCTTCAAAAAGGAAATGTCACACACTGCTCAAACACTAATACTAACAAAAGAAAGATAAACAATCAAAAAACAGGGTGCTTCTATTTCACACATCCTGGATAATTTGTTACCTCAGCAAGAGCCAGGTACCCCTAACCCCCCCCCCCCCCCCACACACACACACACAAAACCAAAAAAAAAAAAAAAAAAAGTCTTGCAAAAAATACTCCCTCTGTCCATTTTTACTTGTCCTGTATTAACTTTGCGCACCCCTTGAGGAACCATAAATAGAAAGACAATTTTACTATATCACCCTAATTTTAGCCCCCGTTTGGCCATAAGAATTATTCACTTTATTCCGGAAATTTTTTTCACTTTTTTCCGGAATCAGCGTTTGGCCATGAAAATTCCGAATACAACTTGAAGTTGTATTCCGGAATACCAAAAACTCAAAAAACTTGTTTTTCAAAAAAAATTCACTTTTTTCACTCTTTTACAACTACATTTCACCAAAAACTACAATTTCAAAACTATGGCCAAACACAACTCCAATTCCAACTCCAACTCCAAAATTCCAAAATTCCAAAAAAAAGTGATTTTTTTTTTTGGTATCTATGGACAAACGGGGCCTTAATAAGTAATCTAATGGTTGAAACCAATAAAACATACTTTAAAAGTTGTGCAACCACTGACAATTCCCAATTCCTTAAAGTTTTTTTGGGCAGCCACTGACAATTCCCAATTTTTTAATTTCATTTTTGGCCCGTTGGCTGAAATTAGTTACAGGTGCTAGCCAAGATATACAAAACCTATACACTGATTATTTATATTATATGTATATTTTGTGAATACAATATGTATGTTATATGTATATGTTGTGTATACTATGGTTATCATATGTATATTTATATTTATAAGTAATATGCAAAACTTATACTTTCTGGTTATTATTCTTTTGAGCGGTCCAAAGATGTAATTAGCCCATATTCTTTATCAAAATGTCTCATCTATGGTTTACTTTTCTTTTCTTTTTGTTGGCATTAGGGATTTCTTTGGTGTTTCTGAGGGTAGTGTTCCTGTAGGATTATTGGGAGACGTAGTAGGTGTTTGGCCATAGATTGCAAATATTTTTCACTTTATTTGGAATTAATGGAGTTGGAGTTGTGTTTGGTTATACTTTTTGTGCAAAGAATATATCAAATAGTGTTCATGTATGAACACTATTTGATAATCAGGGTAAAAGAGGTATGAAATGGTAAATTATCTCTTAATTTTTTAAAATGGACAAATAAAAGTTGACATCTATCTTAGTATGCAGTACAAGTAAAAATGGACAGAGGGAGTATAATCTATGCTAACTATACTAATATTGCAAGTCCGTATACAGTTTCATTGGGACTTTTAAGTATACACTTGGTAAAGAAGCAAAAGTTCCTACAACACTCCAATTTCCAAATATGAGATAATCCACGAAGTAATCAATGTTAACAGAAACGACAGAGTTCACGCACTTAAGGGAAATGACACAAGCATAATAATTAAGGCGAAAAGACAAAATTTCCCCCAAAAAAAAATATATATATAGATAGGTAAAAAAAAGAGAAAAAACATGAAAAATTAAACTGCCACATAATTAATACCTGAAAAAATGCGTCCCAAACGATGTCCAAAGACAGACGATTCCGAGCTATAAACAGAAAGGCAATTTTGGGATTTTGAACTGTAGGAGTAGAGAGCAACGCTAACATTCTAATTCTACTATACTGCGTCTCCATTATTATTAAAGTCCCGAAGAAAAAAACAAGTAAAATCATAACAAACACCTTTATCTTCCATCTTTGTTGAGATTTCTGGGAATTGGACCTTCTCATCAATTTCAAGCCCATATTCCCGGCCCAATCAGAGAGTTTAAAGTAGCTATTTTAATTACATGAATTGAAAAAAAAAAAATGGATCTCTAAGCAATTGAGTTGCAAATTGGATCCAACTCCAAAGGGTGGCTCAATAAAAGTAGCAGTAATTAGGAGATAATAGGATCTGTGAAAATATTAGACTTTGGTTCTATGTAAATCCCGTGAACTGACACTATATTGAAGAGAAGAAAGGGACAGAGGACAAGAAACTTAAAAAGAGTGTGAGTACAAAGCTGACTTGAGTCTTGACTTAGCTTAAGTTGTTGAGGCCTGATTGATTTTTTTTAATTGCGTGAGTGAAAAGATTAGCTCAATATCAGCTTGGTTGAGTGGATTGCAGGCCCCATTTCAATGGTGAAACGAATCTCCCTTTGCCAGCAAATCTACCAAACTTGGGTCTGCCTCCAATTTGAGGGCCACTTCAGCCTTTGCCTTTACTCAATATTGATCCCTTTTTTTTTTCTTTTTTTTTCAATTATTAACTGTCTTGTTTTAGACATCTTTTATCTTTTTCTTATGTAACGCAGCTTCGATGATTTTCAGTGATTGTTTTCACCTCATCTCTCATGCTACTCCAAAGTTGCAATTACTTTACTTCCAAATATAATATAAGAATATTTGTACATCTTTTTTGGTGTAACCAGTACAGTATAGTACATAACAGTTCACTTCTGATTATAATACTGTAAGGAACACTTATACCCTTTTAATTAGTGTTCAGTACATAAGCACAATAGCAAAAACTATATAACAACTAGCATATGAGTTAAGGTGACATTAATCAGTTGCATTTATCGGCTTTTGTACTACATTTGACATCTTTAATTACATATTTTATTTGTTGCACATTGATGATCCTTTTCAAAATAAGACGTGTAGAAAAGATTTGACTAAACTTATAGGCTGAGTTAAACTAGCATACGAGTAATTTTTTACTTAACTACGTACGTTTTTTATAAACATCAAAGGTGTTATAAGTTGTGCTTACAAGCCAAATCGGTCATAAGTGATAACTTAGTCATCCTCGACTTACGATTTTACGGCTTATAAACATTTTTGTTATGACCAACGATTTACCATTTTATTCGTAATATCTTTTGTAATCTCCAATCATTACATCGAGTGTTTGTTTCATTCGGGGAAAATGATATAAATTTTCTCCTCCAGAGAGATTAAAAGAAAAAGAAATGTTTTATAAGTTTAACGGTGACAAGTTAACATCTAAGTAAGTTTATATGGGTCAAATTTTAAGTGTAGGTGTATATAATAAAATTCACCACAAGCATTCCACATAACTATAGCCCTACTCTCCTGGTCTATACATACACAATTACACATGCCTCATTTTCTCTGGGAAGTCTATGCATACACATGCCTCACTTTCTCTAGGAAGCTGGGGATCTATTTAAGACATTGCAAGCGAATGATTTTTAAAAAGGGCCCTTAAAATCATGGTCAACAATTTTCCAGTGCTTCCATCGGATTTGGCTGTGATAATGTCTTTCATATGGGAAATTTGGTAAGGGAAAAACTGTTACTATACTCACTCGACTTATTTTCAACAAAAACATCAATGATGATGGAGTAGTAAAAAAAAAAAATCTGCTCCATGCCTTGAAAGTTACTGCACAACTAACAAAGACAATGTTCCATTAATGCCCTATCTCTAGGTGCTTGACTTGCTTAGGAGGTCATTGATTTTACATCACACCGCACACCAACCCAAAGTAAGTATATGAAAACTTTAGGTGTGTTTTAATCAAATTACATTAATTTAATATAGTCGAGTGAATATAAATTAGAATGCATATAATGAACGATGGTTAAATGATAAAAGTGTAACCAAACAGAACATATTACTATTATGTATTATCAATTTGATGTACAAATATATATAAGTTACTTTCATCATAACACAGTTAGTTGGCTAGGTTGCTAGCTGTCTATTGATACATGAAAATTGAAGAACTTATGTAAATCCGAAGCTAGCATCATTAATTAACACATTCCATTGAAATAATTATCCAATCTGGTAGGAGCACCTACTTAGCCTGTTTGTCCTTTAATTTATTGATACCCTTTTTCATCCTTCTATGTTTTCTCGCCAAAGTAAAACAACCATTATCTCTCGAGTAAGGTCTTGAGATAATAATACCCTCTGAAGCTCGTGGATAAATTCAAACGCCCCTTTACAGTATATGATACTCTTATTTTTGGAAGTATTTGTGAAAAACCACACCCAAAAATGAAATAAGAAAAAGAGAATGGCATGTGATGCTACCAGTTAGGGTGCACAAAGCAAACCGACAAACCGCACCAAACCGATAATTCGAACCAAACCGAGAAAAAAACCCGACTAGTGGTTTGGTTTTAAAAAGAAAAACCCGAACACTATTGATTTGATTTCGTTTTAACTAAAAAAGTCAAACCGAATCAAACCAACCCGACATTACATTTATAAAATTTCAAACACATTTTATACATAGAAATATTTATTTATAATGTAATTTATAAATGTTTCTTTAACTTTTTCATAATTTTTTGTCTTTTAACATATTATTTCAAGCTTGGAATTAGACTTTTGAATGGTTTAATAAGTTTTATAGCCCAATGATATTAGTAACTCAAATAAAACTCAACAAAAATCAAATCAATACTAATGCTAACAAAAGAAATTCATATCTAACACTGGAATGACAATAATTTTGATATCTATTCTTTAGTTTTATATTAGTTTAGAAAGTGAAAATGCATAACTTAATTTTATTTTTTCTTTAATATTTAGTCATGTAATTAATACTTAGTAGCCGTACTTATTTTAGCATGACTTAGTACTTTTAGATTATGATCATTTTTTGCATGCCTTATAAATTAGTTGTATTTATTGTAGCATGACTTAGTACTTTTAGATTATGATAATTTTATTTTATGCAATTTCATTAATTTTTTTGTTGAATATTTTAATACAATGTCATCTCTCATCACGTTTTGTGTTATTTTCTTAATAAATATCTTAATTAGATCGTTGTATCTTACTAGGACTAAAGAAATATTTGAAGTATAAGTTATATGTTTTGTATGAAGATTTTACCGGAAAAAATCCGAAAAACCCGAGCAACCCGAAAAAATCGAGAAAACCCGAGATTGAAAAACCCGATTTTTGTTGATTTGATTTGGTTTATAGATTTAAAAACCCGATGCAATTGGTTTGGTTTGATCTTTAAAAAAACTCGAACTAACCCGGTCCATATACACCCCTACTAGCAGTCATTCGCCTGTCTTTCTTTTTCACAATTTCTAATTGTGGCTAAACAATATAGCTCCCACACATATTGATGTATTTGTAGTAACTGACTTTTCTAACTGGGATCCGAATAGTGAGCTGGATATATTATTTGTGACAATGTGCATTCACTTGCACATGGCGCACCCTTCGATGTTGGATGTCATGTGATAACCGCAATATATATAAATTTTGAATAATTGATTAATTCCCCCGCTCGTCAGGAGAGTATTTCTCCAATGAAAATAAATGAAGTTTTTGAATAATATAAGGAAAGAGTATCCCCTTCCTAGCTACTCCCAAAATGTTTTAAAATAATATTAATAAGAATCTTGATAATCATAGTGCTAAACAAAACTGGTAAAGACAGAATTTAAGAATCTCGATTATTATAGTACTAAAAAGAAACTAATAAGACAAACTTGCGCATCAAAAAGTTTTTAATTAGAATTGGGATAAGATTATAGTAGTAGATTTTTGGGGGGTATTTGATGTAATTCTTTTACTAGATCACGCTCTTGCGGTGCTTTTGTTGATGTGAAAGTAGCCAGAGGAGCAATGTTGATATAAAAGAGGAAAGATTTTGTTTGTGAATATCTATTAAGTCATTACATAAATTATTCCAGCAATATTGTGTGATCAAAGAAAGGCATGCCAGTTACAAATTTCTTTTGTCAGGTACACAATCATTAATGATTATGTGGTAGTGGAGGTTCTAAACCTTCAGAAAAATAACAAGTATATGGAGTTATATGTTACTCCCTTTCTAAGTGATGCTAACCTAAAAAGTGAAAAGACATTGAGTAATTTATATCTTATTAAGATAAGCCACCAATGACCTTACTAGTCAAACTACAAATAGCACATTTTAATTTCGTTTTAATCTAAAATTTGAACCCAGTTCTATTTGTTATCAGTTATATACAGTGCACATGGTATGTTCCGATTTGAACAATTTTAAACTTTGTAAAATATTCTTTCAATTAACGTGCAGCGTCGAATTAGGATATTCAATTTCCTAAAATGAGAAGAGTAAGAAAAAGAAAAAGGTATGGACAGCTATTGGCCAGAGGTTGTGGGCCTTTTGGCCCGTTTCGCCATTCAAAAATGGGCAATTCGCAGAATTGCCCTTCTTTTGGGTGGTCTTTAAATTTTGCCCTTCATATTTGAAATATTTAAATTTTACCCTTTGGCTAAAACTCATGAGTTCCAGGTTCGAACTCCCACTCAGTCAAAAAATTTAAAAAAAATCGCAAGGCAGAGTTTAAATTTCGCTATGCCCCCACCGACATACATTTGTTAAGGAATTACCAAAGTTATGCCGAATCCGACATACTTATGCCTTATGGGCAGACTTGGCATAAGTATGCCGGATCCGACATAACTTTGGTAATTCCTTCACAAGTTTATGCCGGATCCGGCATAACTTTGGTAATTCCTTCACAAGTTTATGCCGGATCCGGCATAACTTTGGTAATTCCTTCACAAGTTTATGCCGGATCTGGCATACTTATGGGCAAACTTTTAGTTAAACCTTAACTAAAAGTCTTTTCCTAGTTATGCCTTATGGGGCACACTTTTAGTTAAGACATAACTAAAAGTATGCTCCATAAGGCATAACTTTTCCTTAAGACATAGACTTTGTTTTATAAGCCAAATTTGGTTAGTTCAAACTCCGCATTTTAGCAACCAAATTGAACTTAACATCAGCAAAGCAGTAACGCTGGGAAAGAAACAGATCATACATTGGCAGAAACAAAGCATGCTAAAAAAAGGCTGATATTGTTTTTATATTTTATCTACTGGTGCATCGTAGGATGTGTCAATTTTCACAACTTGGTAAGTGCAAATACTAACAGACTGAGGTACATTTGCAACATTTTAAGACCTGAATATGCATTAAGATACATTTAGGTAGAACAAAACATCCACATTCTTTATTGGTTTGTTATGATTTACTGGTCTGGTCCCATTAAAATTTTGTCCATAAATATGGCTGACCGGGCATAAACTTGTTAAGGAATTATCAAAGTTATGCAGGACCCGGCATAAACTTGTTAAGGAATTACCAAAGTTATGCCGGACCCGACATAAACTTGTTAAGGAATTATCAAAGTTATACCGGACCCGATATACTTATGCCAAGTCTGCCCATAAGGCAGAGTATGCCGGGTCCGGCATAACTTTGGTAATTCCTTAACAAATGTACGCCGGGTCCGGCATACACGCGATCCAAATCTTGTCTTACAATTTTTTTTTAATTTATGCTTGAGCGGGGTTTCGAACCCAGAACCTTATGAGTTCTGCGTGAATGCTCAGGGTTGCAACGCAAAAGGACAAAAATTAAAGACCAGTAATATAAGGGGCATAATTTAAAGACCACAAATACGAGGGACAAAATTTAAAGATCACTCCAAACGAAGGGCCGTTTGCGCAAAAAAATGTTCAAAAATGGTCTTTCACGCCCTTTATACTTCTCATTTGGGGACTTGTACACTTGCAAATGAACCCTGGTGAAATGTTTCTTTCGCGGGCCTCCTCTCTTCGGCTGTTAGACAAATACCTCAGATATCGTAATGGGTTTTGTGTAAATTACGGGGCAATTTGCAGGGTTGTCCTTCGCTAGGGTGGTTTTAAGGCAGAATTTATATGGACAGATTTATAAAATTAAGGTAGAATTTGCATGTAAAGGTATAATTTTGCAAGTTCTGCTTTGTGATTTTTTTATTAAATTGGAGTTTGAACCTGCAACCTTAGAGTATTAGGTGAATGACAAAATTTAAAGACCACCAATTTGAAGGCAAAAAATTAAAGACCACTCCAAATGAAGGATAATCCACGCAAAAAAAGAAGAAGTAAATTACGTATTTTTAGGGCCCGTTTGTCCATGAGAATTATTTATTTTTTTGGTATATTTTTTCACTTTTTTCATTTTATGGTATTTGGCCATAAAAATTCCAAATACAACTTAAAATTTGAAAAACAACAAAAACTTATTTTTCACTTTCAATACATTCAGGTGCCGTTTGACCATAAAAATTATTCACTTTTTTCCGGATTTTTTTTCACTTTTGGGCGTTTGGCCATAAATATTCCGAATACAACTTGAAGTTGTATTCCGGAATACCAAAAACTCAAAAAACTTATTTTTTACAAAAAAATCACTTTTTTCACTTTTTTACAATTACATTTCACCAAAAACTACAATTTCAAAAACTATGCCCAAACACAACTCCAACTTCAAAAATTTCAAAAAAAGTGAATTTATTTTTGGTATTTATGGCCAAATGCCTACTCAGTAGGCGTCTAAGAATTATTCACTTTATTAGGATTTTTTTTTCACTTTTTTTACTTTTCAACGTTTGGTCATAAGAATTCCGAATACAACTTGAAGTTATATTCAGAAATACCAAAACCTCCAAAAACTTATTTTTAAATTTTTTCCACTTTTTTACAACTAGATTTCACCAAAACCTACAATTTTAAAAACTATAGCAAACACAACTCCAACTTCAAAATTTCAAAAAAAATATATTTTTTTAGTATCTATAGACAAACGGGACCTCAAACAACTAAATATTCTTTACAAAAATTATAACCAAACACAACTCGATCTTGAAATCCCCAAAATATCAAATAAAGTGAAAAATATTTGATTTTCGTGGCCAAAGGCCTACTGACAGCTGAAGCATCTCTATGTACTTTATTTTCTTCTTATCAATACGCACAGTAAACTTTTCCCTTTCTATTCCATAGTTGTCTCATGGTACTCATGCTCCTCCATTGAAGTAAGAAAAAAAAGATTGGGGGTAAGTCTTTTCAAATTTGATATCTCTTAATTTATTCCTATCTCTTGTTCTATTTTTCATTTTTTTTGGTGTTTGTTTTCATTATCTGGGTCACGTTCGTTTATTGTCTTGGATATTCAAGATGGACATGGGTCGATGTGTTAGTTTTAACATTCAGTATTTTCGATACCCGTGCGAGATAGAGAAGCAGGGGGTGTTTGATTGTCAAATACTTCGTCCAATATAATTCATCTTTAATTACCAAAGTTCCCAGATAAAATATTGTTGGCCCCAAATTGGAAATCTAAATCTTTTTCACTTTTAACTTCAGTTTTTTTCTATTAACTCTACCTCAATACATTTTTGTGTTAATCTTGACTTGTCATACTTACCTGAACTTATAGTTGATGCAAGATAAGAAGATACTGATGCTAAGATTAGTAGGATATAGGAGCATATATGGATAACTTTAGAGCTGCAAAATTTCTTTTGGTATTAGAAATAATTTACCTTTTTTCTTAAACCTCGAAACTTCATTATTGGCCTTACACGTTGTCCCTGAGCTCTCTTTAATGCTATGTGCTGAGGAGCCTTGCGCAATTGAATATCTGGCTTCATAGCTTTAATATATTCTAAAATCTATATACGAAGAAGCATGTTGATTATTGAACATGATGTAACTTCGTTTTGGCTTTGTAGGACTAGATGTGTTCCTTGTACCATATAGAGCAAAAAGACTTTGCACACGAGGGCTTAGCATTGTAAACGTAAGAATCCGTCTCATCCTGATGCTTAAAAATATATGGTTTGCTCATTGGGAGCAATAACTAAATAAACTTTTAAGAGAAAAAATAAGCGAGCAAACAAACAATACAATGAAAAGAAGTAGGTCAATTTTAGGATTTCTCCATATTTTGGTTGTCATTGATAATACCCAACTTGAATCCTCAAAAGGATAAGTGATATCGCAAGTATAAAATTGAATTTGAGTCCGAGTCAATCTATGAAGAGGGAAAGGGTAATGGGTCGTCTCTACTTTTAAACTACACGCCAAATACTTTGAATTAGGTAAATAACTGCCGACTACAACAAAAACGAAACAGTAATAAGTGATTGGAAGAACAAGGAAGTAAAGCTCTAGAGTCTTAAACTCCACTAAGTTTTTCAGGGGCTTCAAAACTCTTGTATAGTGATGATTGCATACTCAAGTGTGGCGATGTCACCCTTCATAATGCTCCAATTCCAGAGTTTCTGCCTTAAGCTTCTTATGATAAGTGAGTGTTACTCTTCATAGTCTCCCAATTCCAGAGTTTCTGCCTAATCTTCTTATTTTAAGTGACAACCATAGTGATGATAGTGACGATCACCAGTATTCTTAATTCCTATACTTGGCCAATTTCAGTTATGTGACGATCACATACTTTACCCTGCTGATCCTTACTCTTCTTCTTCCAGCATTTTTTCTAGACTTTCTGCTTGAAATGCTTCTTCTTCTTTCCACTTTGACATAGACTTCTTTCAAGACTTATCATGAAATTCACCAAAATATATTATTCAAGTATGAATGATAACTTTAGTGCTTCAAAAGTTCAAAATAGATATAAGTTGGTATAAATCCAACTTATTAGTCATCGACATAGTTTCCCAATGAATTATCCTAAACTGAGGCACAAAATATTCAGTCCTAAATTCTAAAATCGTAAATGGAACTTTTAATGTGGTTGCACAGTTTGTGTACTTATGTAATTTTTAATAAGTTTTAGCAATTCTTGAACTTGATGGTGTAATGCTTACGGACAAAAAATTCTCTACACTCCTATGAAAAATGTTATAAGGGAGAGATATTATGACCCAAAGAATTCTTGTATCTATAACATCTCCGAACCTTATCAAGTTTTTGAATACTGTGACATAAGTTGTGTTTTCTTACTTTGCAGCCACAAATAATGGGTTTTTAATGCTTTACGGACTTCAGTGCTAAAGATGACTTCCTCATGTTAAACATTGCTAGAATTTTCACTATCTCAATTTGTTGTAGGTTTCTATTTACTTGTGTTCTCAAACAAAATTTGATAGAATTCTCACACTTGTTCCTAGTGAGTTTTAAGTTCCTCTTTTCAATATATATCATGATTTTTATCATTTCATTCGCTTCAGCTATATAATTGAGGACATACTATATAACAATTTTGTTTTCTAACATAGCCAGTTTCTTTTAGGAGTGCCCCCTTTTTCCTTATTGCTGCAATCTGGTTTGTGGTATTTACATTTGGTTGCTTCTAATTTGTCTCTGTTGCTGCTGGAAACGAGGATATCAGAAGTTAACTATTACTTGAATATACTTGGTATTGCTAATGATGTGAGCCTTTTAATACAATGATATAAACGGGAGTTGTTAGCCTCCAGAAAATGATACTACTAGACATCATAATTGATAGCCAAAAGGGGAAAAGGAACCAATCTGTGTTGTTACAAATGTTCATCTTTCTTCAGGAAAATGAGAGGAGACAATGTTCTCTCTTTATTCATGTCTCAATATAAGAAAAGGATTTGTATAGCCAATGCTCTGTCTTTAAGGGTGGACAGAATAGTTTGAAAGGCCTTTTCCCAGACTTGTATGTCATAAGCCTTCAAAAGCAAGCAACAGTAGGACAAGTCTGGAGGGAAAATGGGTGGGAGCTGATCTTTAGAAGGGCTTTAAATGATTGGGAAATTGATAGAGTCACTGCTTTGCTGCACTGTCTGGACTCTTTTAAAGGCAATGTGGTGGAGGGCCCTGATAAACCAGTGTGGAATCTTTCCAGTAAAGGATCCTTCTCAGTCAAATCAGCATTCTGGAATTTGAATAGAAGGAACCTTGCGACAGTGGTCTGGCCATGGAAATTCATCAGGAAAGTTAAAATTCCTAGCAGGGTATCTTGTTTTGTATGGCTGGTTATTAGGAGAGCATGTTTAACTCATGAGAGATTACAGAGAAGAGGTCTTCAGATTTGCTCAAGATTCCTGCTCTGCGGGCAAGAAGCTGAGAACAATGAACATCTATTCCTGCATTGTAAGACAACTGTAAATCTGGGGCACATGTTCTTTTGTATGATGGGGGTGAACTGGCAATGCCAAGAACAACTTTGGAATTTTTGAAGAACTGGAAGAGCATTGGAAGAAGAGAGGCAGAGGAAGATTGGTGGCAGAGTATACCAGCAAGCATATGGTGGACAGTATGGAAGGAGAGGAACCGTAGACATTTTGAAGACAAGTGCGATCCCATCCAGAAAATAAAGATGAACTGCCTTAACCTTCTTTATTTTTGGTGTAAACAGGATCTAGTGGGGGATACTGGAGATTTGGTAGAATTTATTGGTAAACTGTTAGATAGTAGATGTACAAAGGATCCCATACTCCTTTTTGTGAATGTAACCTTTTACCTTAGCACCTGTTGATGGTGTTGAGTTTCTTCGAGCCAATGCAGCCTTGCTCAAGGGGCAAGGTGGAGGTGCTGAGACTTCAAGGTCTTAAGGTTAAGTGCCACCAAAATTGCGGGCTATGTCCAACCTTGTGTTGGTAATGACAAAAAATCAACAAAAATAATAAAAAAAAATTAATTGGGCTTGGGCCCGGGCTTAGCACGGCCCATCAACACTAATGTCTTCAATAATCAAGGATCTTTACATAAATAGCCGGTCGAATTTACTATTTATTTTTCTTAATCCCTATATAGAAATTATATACTGATTATAAACAATTATATATATATATATCATATATTCGCCTGCTATTTTTAGTTTAATGGCGGCTATGTAGGTTAATTCTTCAATAATTATCAAGGCTTTCCTGATTTAGTTGGGCTTCTTACAACGCCACAATCCACAAAATAGAAAGGAGTTTATCTTTTAGTACCGGAAGATGGAAGAATAATCTAAGCGGTCTTCGGAGAAGTGAATGGATTCGTTGTCTTTTCCCTGTCATCTCAGTTTGAGGAGGTAATTTATAGTTCTCTTGTGTTTTCATATAACAGTTTCTTCATGTTGTAATTATCGTAAAGTTTGATTTTTGATTAGTATTATTCCTTAGACACTTCTAACTGGAAATTCGTATGAGTAATTTCTGCGCTTTTGTTTTGTTGAAACAATGAAAGCTCAACTAGTGCATACCCAGCTAGAAAACCAGGAGTTGCAGTTCCTGCATTTTTAAAATTGCATAAGGGTCCTTCAAAATCCAGATATTTACCACAAAGGTATCGTATGGCCACTGCAAATAGGGAGGGGTTGAACGGGATTGAAGAAGGCGATGGAGTGATAATTGTGGATCATGGGTCCCGCAGAAAAGAGTCCAATCTTATGCTAAGTTAGTTTATGGGACCCTTCATTTTTTTTTCTCAATTTGTTGCTGGTTTTTTATGAGTTGCTTATAGTTGTATTTTTGATGATAAATGTCAGATGAATTTGTAGCAATGTTTAGAGAGAGAACCAAATACCCCATTGTGGAGCCTGCACACATGGTAAGAATGTTCTATCCTCCTCCTTTTGTATGATTTCTGTTGTCAAGCTTGCTGTCTATTTCGTCGTTTAATTCTTGATTCCTCATCTGTTTATCTTTGTTTTACACTCTGTTTGGAATTAGAATACCATCGAGGGAAAAAATGCAGTGGAAAAGGATAAGAAATGAGAAGTCTGAAGTATGTTTGGGTGTTAAAGAGCAAAAACAAAGGAAAATGAAAAATCAGAAGTATACCTTTTCAACCCGTAAGGGTGGCTCAGTTGGTTGAGCATGGGGCTTTCATAATGGAGGTCGCAGGTTCGAAACTCCCTGCCTATGACAACAAGTGATTTGCCTTCTGGGTCGAGCTCGTCGCACGGGGCTTGCCTAGTGCGGGTTATCTCTTCTGTGTAGTTTGCGAGCTATTACACAGGAGCTGGGTTTACCTTGTGCGCACCCGAAGGGTAGCGGTTGCGGGTTCCCATGTCATTAAAAAAAAAAAGTATACCTTTTCATTGATAGTATAGAGTGGGGTTGGGAAGGGGTGGTAGGAGTTAAAAAAAATCCAAATATTTGGATGTTAAAAGCAAAGGCAACGGATTTCAACTACTGATTTCTTGTTCGGGAAAAGTTTAATTTTTTTTAATTTCAACCCTTTTTTTTTTTTGGGGGTGGGGTTGGGGGTTGGTTGTGGCGGGGAGGGGGGGGGGGGTTGCTTTTAGGAGTAAGATTGTAGTAGGAAACTAGGAATAAGAAAATCCTAATGTTTTCACTAGCCTTCAAATACAAATATAGATTTATTTTCTTATCCTTCAGAATAGCTCGTTCCAGACACAGCCTTAATCTCTCTATTGTCCTTTCTATTTAATCTTCTCAAAAAGTTGGGATTTTCATATTTCCTCTGTATCTCTTCTTTGGTAAAGATTTCCTCTGTATTTCTTTACTGACAATTAGGAGCTAGCAGAACCATCTATCAGAGATGCGTTTAGTTTATGCGTTCAACAAGGAGCACTTCGAGTTATTGTGAGCCCGTTTTTCCTTTCTCCTGGACGACATTGGAACCAGGTATCTTTCGTTTCATGTAATCTGAAGTTGTGCCAGGCCATGTAGAATTTGTCGATGATGCATATTGCTAGGTCTTGACCTGATATCAGAGTTAAAGCCAACCTTATCAAAAAAAACAAAAAGATATCAGAGTAAAAGCCAAGGAGCTCGGTGCAAAGGCTTACGACCTTTCCCTTTTCAGGATATTCCTTCTTTAACAGCTGAAGCTGCAAAGGAGCATCCAGGAATATCATATGTCATTACAGCACCTCTTGGCCTTCATGAATTACTTGTTGTAAGACTTATTTTCTTCTCTCTCTTTACTTTATCACCATTTATTCTTTTTATTTACATATGGCATCCAACAATATTGAAACCTCAGCTTATTCATACTCCATATTTGCATTCAAGCCGGTGAGATCAACCAACCCTTGCTTTTATAGTTGCTCACATTCCCCTGTTTCCTCAGCCACTGGCCCTATAACAGTTCTTGCCTAACCTGAGGTTTTCTTATTTTGATTGGTTTGCAGTTTGCCTTTTCTTTCCTCGGCTACTGGGACTTGTAATAGAATTCTTTTTTTAATGAATGCTTTGTTCCATCGGAGTTATCATTCTGATTTCCTTTGTGTCAATGGCTTTACAATATCCTATTTAGATCCCAACAATTTTGTTGCTCAAGTAACTAGCAAGCTTTTGTTTCCGGGGAAAGAGTGTGATGGTCAGATGTTTTCGCATTGACATCCCTTAAGTATTAAAGCTGTTTGGTTGAAATTTTAATCCTATAAGGTTGATTTAGAAACAGCTAAATGTTTTTTTCATTGAAATTCTTCTATAGTAAACTTGTAGGTTAAAATTCTAATTCTGGAATATTGTTATTATTAAAATTCTAATTCTTGAATATTGTTATTACAGGATGTTGTGAATGATAGGATCAATCATTGCTTGAGTCATATTGCCGGGAAAGCAGATGAGTGTTCAGTTTGTGCTGGAACTGGAAAATGTCAGCTTCGCCAGTGATAAGATATATGAAGCTTATCTAGGCTTTGTTATGTGGAGAGAATCTGTTGCTGATGCCAGTTGACTTAGTTGGATCTGGACGCGGAGTTACTGCCGCTTGACAGTACGTTCAATTATCTCCCACAACTCAAGCATCCAAGTTAACCAAAAGGACTTTGGTATTTGCGAGTTAGTATAGCTTTCAAATACAAATATCAACTGGTGAGTGCTTAGTTTCTCCACACAGCTGATGGATAGTTGGGAGAGCTGGACTGCATTCTGATTATTCTCGTCTTTAACGAAATTTCGTCGGTGTTGTAAATCATAATAGGGTGGTTCAGAGCAGTTATTACTAAACTCGTGGCTGCCCATCAGGTGCTGGTGGGTTGCTCTTTATTCCTAAAGTATTTGGTTTGAGAGTATTGCAGTCTTAACAGTTTGTGCTTTAATGTGTCTTCCTTTACTCATTATCATAAGTTAACAAGGATTTTATTCACATGGGTTGTAGCTAAAGTTGTTGGGTATTGTATTTAGCTTTTCTTGTCAACAAGAAGAATGTTCATTTTTTCGTTATAAAATGCTTAGAATCTCTGATTCATGACCACCATGCTCGCTGCTATATCGTGGTGTCCATGTTTGAACTTGGCACTATACATATTATATGCAAAAATGGATGACCCTGTATTTATATTAGATTAGCTTCACCTCATCGTCCTTTCACTTCCTTCAACCAACTCCATATTTTGAACTTTCCATCTTCTAGTTTCATGCTTGCACTAATTGGGCAGGAGTTTTTTTCCTGCTCCAGTTTCATAAAACTGTGATGGATAACAGAGGAATAAGCAAATTAAAAGAATAAAAGGAATATAGAGTTAGACAAAGCAATTTCTGGGAGTGACGGTTAAATTAGAAGGGAAAGAGTATTGATAATGAGAATCAACCAACACGAGCAATATTGTCACAAAATAAAGCTTTCCGCCAGCTGTAAAGCAGGAGAAAGGATTAATGTACCCAACTTCTCATCAAAACTCTGCACTATTGGTTCACCAGTCAGTACTCCCTATAACCATTAAACGAAAAGGTCGGACTAATGGAAACTAAAGATCCATCGTACTTAAAAGTTGACCCTCAGGTTAAGGGTTGTATATATTTGGTAAAATTGTACATCTTGAACATTTTTATAATTTGAAAAAGTTAGTAGTATTTTTTTTTTAGGGTAGCTACTCTTCATTTCAGGTTTAAAGAGAGGCAGTTACAAAAAAAAAAGAAGATGAAAAAGGAAGAGCTGCTCCGTTTCACACACATGGAGGGCATACATACGAAGGCTATAATACAAGTGTGTAGTTTGTCCCACATCGGTGGAAATAAAGCCGGGCAAGGTGCTAGAGTGATATAAAATGGAAGGAGGGAGCAACGTTGAAACATACTTACCTGGACGGGGTCAATGGGTGATCATGAAGGCCCATGGCCTAGGTTGGTGACCTCCATTGCACTTTGGAGGGGCGCCCGCCTAAGGTCGGCCCAAGTGGCCGAGCCTACGTCATAATTTGTGGCAGCGGGGGCCTGCGTTCGCGCGGCCCCTACCCAATTCTTAGTTATAAGTTTTTAGGTAGGCTTGTTCTTATATGTTGTGAGGCCTATCATCTCTGTATCTCTTTTCCAATTTGTTAAAGCTGTAGTTAATTGAATTTTACTAAGTTGTGTGCGGTAAAGAGAATTTATGTTTGTCCTTTCATATATTATTATAAATAGTCTGTTCCTTATTATGCAGTCAATAATTTTTTTGAATCTGTATAAAACGAGTTTGAGATTTCTAGAAAGATGTCAATTTTTTTGGACAGGAAAGGGTAGGATATTTTTGTCTAGTAATTGGTTTGGTTACCTAAAAGATGTTTTAGCTTTAAAAACTCTTAATTTTCATGCTATTATCCATAATTAATTTTGTTAATAAATTATTTTGGCAAATCCATTTATATATATATGATAAATCAATTTTTTAGAAAGCATGTCCTCTTCGGTGTGTCATGATTGATTTACTTATAAAATCCCAACATTTCTTTGGTTTAACTTCATCACATTTTTGTTTCAAATTTCATTAATTTACCACTCGCCATTTTGATGGTTAAGACTCGAGACATAAAGTCTCCCGCCCCTACTTGGCCCTCTTATTTCTTTGGCCAATATCTTTATGTTTGCATAATTTTATCTTCTAATTTTTGTTGCAAAAGCTTTTGGAATCCCGTTTCACTTTTGAGATTTTTACAAAACTATGTTCAAATTGAATTTCTTAAAACATATTTGGGGTAAATAAGAAATTTTAGACTCAAGTAGACAAGCAACAAAAATATAGGCCTAGCATTCAGTATGAGAAGTATTATGAGGTCTCTCTTATCAAACTCAAGAGAAAACTTGAAAGATAATGTACACAAGATCGTCTCCATTTTGAAAGACTTCACAGAAAAGAGATTAATAGTCCAAGGGACCATTTTTCATGGGCATTTGATTAAAAATGGCATCATTTCATCTCAGAAACACATTGCCGTTAAGTTGCTTATTATGTACCTTAAATCCGGAAAACCAAATGAAATTAATCAGATGCTTAAGGAGTTTGATGGGTTTAACTTAGTTGTGCATAATTGTCTAATTACTGCAAATCTTGAGTGGGGAAAGCTGGATGAAGCTCGTCAATTGTTTGATGAAATGCCTGAAAGAAATGACGTTTCTTGGACTGCTATAATTTCGGGGTTGTTGAGGTTTGGAAGAGTTGAAGAAGCGATTTCGTACTTTGAGAGGAACCCAATTCAAAGTTTGTTTTCGTGGACAGCAGTTATCAGTGGACTTGTTCAAAATGGGCTAAGTTTCAAAGCAATGAAGCTGTTTGTAGAGATGCATCAATCTGGAGTATTACCCAATAATGTCACTTTTACTTCTGTTATTAGAGCTTGTGGAGAGTTGGGTGATTTTAATTTAGGAATGTGTGTATTGGGTTTGATTGTTAAGGTTGGATTTGAACATGACTTGTCGGTTTCGAATTCTTTGATCACGTTTAACTTGAGATTAAACGATACTGTTTCAGCTAGGACAATTTTTGATAGGATGCAGAGTAGGGATGTCGTTTCTTGGACAGCGATACTAGATATGTATGTTCAGATGGGAGAATTGGCAGAAGCTCGTCGTGTCTTCGATGAGATGCCAGAAAGAAATGAAGTTTCTTGGAGTACGATGATCTCGAGGTATAGTCAGAGTGGTGACGCAGAAGAGGCAGTGAATCTTTTCATTCGCATGGTCCAACAAGGGTTTAAACCAAATAAGTCATGTTTTGCTAGCTTAATAAGTGCATTGGCCAGCCTGGAAGATTCCGTAATGGGACGGGTTGTTCATGGACATATATTAAAAACCGGGATGGAAAAAGATGCCTTTATTGGTAGCTCACTTGTTGACCTGTACTGCAAATGTGGAAGCACTAAGGATGGACGTGTAGCATTCAACTCAATCTTGGAAAAGAATGTTGTTTGTTGGAATTCCATGGTCAGTGGCTATAGTCTCAATAACCAGCTCGAAGAAGCTAAGGAGCTATTTGGAAAGATACCCCAAAAAGATATCGTCTCATGGAATTCGCTAATAACAGGTTATTTGGAGTATGAAAATTTTGATGAGGTTTTTGAAGTTTTTAGTGACATGCTTCTGTCTGGAGAACGACCAAGTAAATCTACTTTTTCCAGTGTTTTATGTGCTTGTGCGAACTTAGCTTCACAGGAGAGGGGGATGAACTTGCATGGTAAGGCTATTAAACTTGGTTTTCATTCTGACATTTTTGTCGAAACTGCCCTTGTTGATATGTATGCCAAATCCGGTGATGTTGAAAGCGCTAAGAAAATCTTCAAAAGGATGCCCAAACGCAACGAGATTTCCTGGACAGCTATGATTCAAGGGCTTGCAGAAAACGGCTTTGGAGAGGAAGCACTTGCTGTATTTGAAGAATTTGAACGGACCAAGTCCATTGCACCTAACGAGCTGCTTATATTAGCCGTTTTATTTGCTTGTTCCCACTGTGGCCTAGTTGATAAAGGACTCTATTACTTCAATTCAATGGAAAAGGTCTATAATATACAGCCGAATGATAGGCACTATACATGTGTAGTGGACATGCTGTCTCGTTCAGGACGTCTTTCTGAAGCAGAAAAGTTCATCTTGGACATGCCTTGTGAACCAGAAGTTCAAGCCTGGGCAGCTCTATTAAGTGGTTGCAAAACATACAAAAATGAGAGAATGGCAGAAAGGGTGGCGGAAAAGATATCAGAGCTGGCTGAAAAGCATCCCGAAGGATATGTGTTGCTATCAAATGTTTATGCTTCAGCTGGCAGATGGTTGGATGTCTTACACACGAGAAAACAGATGAAGGAAAGAGGATTGAAGAAAAGCGGGGGATGTAGTTTGATAGAAGTGAGGAATCAATCCCATTTCTTTTATTCCCAGGATGGTTCTCACAATGAGTCCAAAGAAATTTACGGAGTTTTGGAACTAATGAGGTCAGAAATGCTGCCCACATAGAATGTGTCATGTTTTGAAGGACAACTAATTGAAGCCAGATGCAGATAGGAGGTCAGTTTTGGGAAATTTGAAGGTCAAAGAGCTTTAGAAGACGTTTGTGGTGTAAAAAAAAGGTGAATGGATCCGACTGAATTGAATTGGGTCCATGAATCTATGAAATGGTGAGAATCCTTGATCACCTCAATTCGAAAATCCAGGATTTGAATTGATGTCCTCCTAAATTGAGTGTAGACTGATGAGCCCGTGGAGTAAAAGTAGGAATCATAGCTGCAGAAACGCTTTGCCTGAAGTTGTAAAGTGGAAATGACATACAAAGTAGGGAAAGCTCTCTTCATTAATTTCAATCCCTTCACATAGTGGTCGAAGGTGTTTTCTTCTACTGCCAGAAAGGCTGGTAAGTAGGAAAGCAAGAGTTGCCCTCAGGGGTTAGCGCAATTGGCAATGGTTGGGACTTGTGTTTGGTCACAGGTTACAGTTGAATGAAGAAGGCGGGCCCATCATCCTCGAGTTTCAAAGGCTGTAGTTGGCCCAGAGGGGTCTGCTCCGGAAGGATTTCTCAGTCATCAAAGAGTTGGAAAGAAGAGAGCAATAGAAACAAAAAGGAAAGAGTGACTCATCCCAAATAGTTGCAAACGTTCTCTTAGGTGTAGTTTTTGACCTTTTTCCCAGGGGCAAAGGGTCTTCAGATCAATATTCATTGATTATTCCATAATTATATATTTCCTAAAAGATGATATTTGACACAGGAACAGCGATTGCTTGTAAATGCCTATAGGAAGTGGCAAATTTTGGATATTAGCCTGTTGAAGTTCTCTAGAGAAGATAGTGCTAGTATAAGACATCTGATATCTGATACAGTGGTCTTTTAATAAACAATAGCACTAATTGATACTCCACTATACTCCCTCTATTTCATAATGAGTGTTTTTTGAAGCATCTGGACTACCCTTGAGAAAGTGTGTTTTTACTAACTTACCCCTGATTAAATGTCTAGAAAAGAAAAACTACTTAATGATTCTTGGTTATGTAAATAAGGGTAATTTTGGAAGAATATATATATATTTTTTAAATCCTAAAGCACCACTTATTTTGAAACAAAATGAAAGACCTAAACACCATTTAGTTAGAAACGAAAAGTAGTATTTAAGTACCATTCAATCAACTACGTCTAATTCTAAATTAGTTGAGGTTGGTAGTATAAGATATACTATAGGTAATTGAAGTTTTTAAATTTTGTTCAGGCTTTAAGCTTGTACTTCTCCCAGTAGTTGCTACTCCCCCGGTTTAAAGAGAATGTTCACTTAGCCATTTTCACATTCTTGAAGAAAATACCAACTATTAATTTTTTTATATAATTTGACTAAACTATCTCTAATTAAATAGGTATTGAGATTTGATCACTTAACATTTAATAATTTTATTTGAAAAAACACGGTTAATTCTAGCTTAATTTGGTAAGTGAACACTCTTTTTTAACCCAAAAAATAGATCAAGTGGACACTCTTTTTGAACCGAAGAGAGTACTATTCTGAATTAACACTAAAGTAATTAAAGAAACCATGTCTGTTAATTATTAGAGAGATGATTTAGTTTAGTTTCCTCAAAAATAATTGATGGAGTAATTTTTTTTTTTTAATTATGATTTCACCCATACAAAAAAAAAAATAAAAAAAAATTGTGTTCAGTTGCCGCTCGCCATTAGTCTGTGGGTTTGTATAAGAAAAATAATTATAAATGGTAGAGCAACAGAAATTTTCTGAACTAACTACAAACAAAAAAAGATAATTAGTGAATTGTATATAATTCATTTGGCGCGTTTTGTGGGCCCCATATAGATTTCAAATTCAATGAGACCCATCAAATTAATTTCAAATTAGCCCCATTTTATTCTCATCTCTCTTCATCAAACTCACAGTGAGTGATCACTGAATTTTCTCACAGTAGAATTGCGAGTTGAGTTGAAATATTCAGTTTTCTCCCATTCTGACGGTAAGTATTTCATAATGTTATTAGTCTCAGATATTTTAAAGTAAAAAAAGGTAATATATCAATGAAAAAAGTTACAGGCATAAATTCTTTGTGAATTTCATACTTACATGACTCGATCAATTCAGTAGCCAATGATGATTGTGATGAGTAATAATGTGATTTCGATTATGTGTTTTTTCTAATGTATCATAATGTTGTTGGTTTCAGATATTTAAAAGAGGTAATTTATCAATTAAAAGGGATATAGACATAAATATTCCAGTTAATGCTTTGTAATTTTCATCCTTACATTATTTAGATCAATTCAGCAGCCTGTAATTCATATCGAGGAATGATGATGTGTTTTTTCTAATGTATTTGATTATCAGGAAATTAGATAATCATGGATGGATTTGCGCTTAAGTCTGTGTTGGACTTGCCTCCAGTTTTCCGTTCAACTTTCAGTTTCAGGTACTACTCTTTTCAGTATCCTATCAATCGAATTTCTATGCGCTTTTGTCTATTCGAGTTCTAAGAAACTTTATTGTTTGTCTCAGATATTTTGTGTAAAATTTTAGTAAGGCTTCCGTTAAATGAAAACTGTCAAAATACTGTCAATTGAATGCTCAAGTGTGCTTATTGTATTGGAATCCTTGAAATGAAAAAGTTAAATACTCTCTTAGCGTCAAAATTTGTATGCATGTGTAGGGATAAAATTGGGATATACGAAACCTCTTAGTATAGAGATCGATTAATTATTTTGGGGAAAAATTACGCTCTATGTCTACTGGGAGAAAATATTTTGTGCCACGTAGCCCATATTTTGAGTTTGTTACCCGGTTTAGCCCATATTTGTGTATAAACACCTTTATACAAGGTTGATACATTATGTATAATGCTTTTCCCCCAGGTGTAATGTTGTATAATGTTGTATTAAATTGTATATTGGGCTACGTGCCATAATATTTTATATTGGGCTGTATATTTTTGAAAATTTCCCTTTTTTTAGAGATAAGTAATTGACTATTTGAATGAAAAGAGTCCAAATGGGTGGAATGAGATACATAAAGGAATCGTATACTGATCTCAACTAGTTTAGGGTTGAGGCGTAGTAATTATTTTTGTTGTAACATAAATCATTTAAGAAGCTGCTACACATAGACTAGCCACGGAGCATGTACACCGTTTCCAGACTCCTAGAAATGTCTCAAATCAAACTGTGGAGATGACTGTTTGCTCAGCAGCTTCACATCTGCGCTAGGCTATCACTGTATTACATTCTTTAGTATCCCAAAGTAGTTGGTGGTGTTTTAAGTACTGTTGTTTCTACATGCAGATATTTTAACTCGCTGCAGAGCGAATGCTTTCCTGCTTGTTTCCTGTCGGATGTGAACATGGTAATCTCAGCACCAACAGGAAGTGGGAAAACAGTGCTTTTTGAACTATGCATTTTGAGGCTTCTCTCAAGGTTTATCTCAAGAGAGGGGAAATTTATTCACGTAAAGGGGTCTCTGAAGACTGTAAGTTTCTATCCATGTTTTGCGCAAGATAACCGAATTTGCAATTTCAAAGAGAATGATCCATTGAAATGTGCTGGAAAACTTTCATTTATGATGCCTTAACTGCATGCCTTGTATATTTTATTTCATACTTCCAGCTTATTTCCGACTCTCTCTTTGCGACAACTTTTTATCTAACATTTCCAAGCACCAAAAGGATCATCTGTTGGGATGAAAGAGTTAGCGCACCTCAATAATGCACGGTTTTATTGGTCATTCCTACTCATGTCCTGTAGATTGATATATTGTTTCAAATTGCATATGTCAGTCAGGACATTCACAACGATGTTTGCCATTTTTGCCTACTCCTGCCCGTGCAAAGACGATTATGTAGCCATTGGAAATTTTCATCATCTTTTAGTCTTTTAACACTACTGCAGCCTCCTTTTTTCTTCTGATATATAGATATATGTTGCACCCTCAAAAGCATTGGTACAAGAGAAGCTTCGTAATTGGAACCAGAAGCTTGGTTCATGGGGGATAAATTGCTTAGAACTGACAGGGGACAATGAGTACTACAAAATCACGGATATACAGGACACTGATGTAATTCTTACCACTCCTGAGGTCAGACTTTAGATGAAAACCAGCCATCACTTTTTTTTTTTTTTTTGTTTCTTGGCTAACTATGTGTTCGTCCTTGAATTTTCTATTTTTCTGCAGAAGTTTGATGCTGTGACTCGTTATCGCATAAAAGATGGAGGCCTGAGCTTTTTTGGTGATATTGCATTGGTGCTAATTGATGAAGTCCATTTGTTGAATGATCCTCGTGGAGCAGCTTTGGAGGCAATTGTCAGTAGAATTAAAATGCTTTCTCGCAAACCTGAACTGAAATCAAGTGCTCTAGCTAATGTCCGTTTTTTAGCGGTTTCTGCAACCATTCCCAACATCGATGACCTTGGTGAATTTCGAGACAGTTCAAACAAGCCAACCTTTTATTTTAATCGCTGATATAGTAGTTTGATTGTAAGTCTCACTTTATGCAGCAGAATGGCTCATGGTCCCCAGGCAAGGAGTGAAAAGGTAGGATTCAATATATATTGCATCTTTTTATTGATCAAAGGAAGTGTCACTTTAATTCTACATGACACTGTCCAATATGCAGGTTTGGGGAAGAAATGAGACCCGTGAAGTTGACTACCAAAGTTTTTGGTATTTACTTATCCTTATGATGGATATTTTATTTGATTCAGTCCTGGTTACACCCTAACTCAAAATAGGTGTCATTTTTTTGACTTTTCGCAGTTTTAAGATCTAGAGTTAAAATCTGCATTGCTTGGTATTAGTTAGGAAGGTGGGCAGGATACGCTTGGGAGTTTGAATTTATAATATAGTAAATGTAAAACCTAAAAAACATGGAAGTGTAAAACTGAGTTCAAACAAAAAAATATTAAAACAGGTCCCAGCTAGATCTTTGAGTTGGACAATATTGTGAACCAAATGCCAAGTAAATGACAAAGTACTTGGGAGAGGATACATTCTGATAAAATGAGAGGGAAGTACTGTGAGGAAACTGAGTCACACATTTCGGTATAATTCCTATGAGATGTATTAAGCGCCTCTGTAGGATGTGCATTGACATGTCTCCGGGTAACCACTGCCTTAACTTCTTATAAGTTCTGCATTGCCAACCCCTTGTCTGCAGGATACACTCCGGCGAAGAATGACTTTCTATTTGAAAAGGTATGTTGTTTGTTGGCTTTTCTTTTTCAGTTTTCTGTTTATGCCTCTTTTACCCCCATTCAACGGGTAAAAGTTTTGGATGTCTCCCTCCTCCTATCCAATTTCATGTCTTGCTATGTCAAGTTTAGAATCTTTTTTATGGAATGGCTAGTGATTTTCATTATTACACCTTGAAATACCTCTTAATAACATTACCAGTTTCAAAGAACATATCTTGACGATATTGTTTGATTTTCTTTTCCAGCGCCTACAGAACTATGTCTTTGGTAAGCATAGAAGCTAGTTGTGACATCATATACCTCCTACTTTCAATTTATACTCCTTCACAATGTTCTATACAATGTCTAGCACTAAGCATGAGAATTTGTACAGATATTCTCATGCAACATTCTAGAGGAAAATCAGCTCTAGTTTTTTGCTCAACCAGAAAAGGAGCACAAGAGGCAGCACAACAGCTCTCTCAGACAGCAATGACCTTTGGTCATTCAAATCCTTTCATCAAAAGCAGAGAACAACAGGAACGGTTGAGGGAAGCTTCACTATCATGTAGTGACAAACAAATGCAGTCTTATATCCCTTTTGGCGGTATGTACTATCCTCCTCCTACCTTTCGTTGCGGCCCTATCAGACCCCATATTGAAACAAAAATGTGTTTTTCATTTTATCACTCTCTTTTCCTTTGGGGTGGGAGGTTGAACATGTAGGTGTATTGAGCATAGACCCTGCAGATTATTGATTATCTGTGTTGTGCAGTTGGTTATCACAATGGTGGTCTTTCCATGAATGACCGCAACCTCATTGAAGGCCTCTTTCTGAATGGTGATATTCAAGTGCTGTGCACTACAAATACTCTTGCCCATGGAATTAATCTACCAGCACATACTGTTGTGATTAAATCAACTCAGTACTTGTATGTCAACCGGCAATTATCTAATTCGTTTATCAGTCGCATGTCATCTTTGTAATTGTATCATGTTCTTTCCAGCAATAAGGAAAAAGGGATTTACATGGAATATGATAGATCAACCGTCCTGCAGGCACGCTACTCATCCCTGGGTTCCTCTGCTAAGTCATTTGTATTCTGCAATACAAAATTGTACTCTATGTCTAGCATTCAGAGATGATTTTCCCCACTCGGAAAAACCTACGACTAAATTATATTATTCTTAGTTCCAAATAAGAGCTATATATTGTCCAACTATTGCAGATGTCAGGAAGAGCAGGTCGACCACCGTTTGATGACACGGGAATGGTCGTAATCATGACCAGAAAAGAAACTGTGAGTCTTCTAATTGTGGTACAGATAAAGGTTCCCTGCATTATGAAAATTCGACTTAGAAAAAGTAATTTTATGTTTTCTTTTGTTTTCTTTCCCCTCAGTCAGTAGCTAATCTGCTGTGCTTCTCTTGA
Source organism: Lycium barbarum (assembly GCF_019175385.1). NCBI lineage: Eukaryota > Viridiplantae > Streptophyta > Magnoliopsida > Solanales > Solanaceae > Lycium > Lycium barbarum. Next base: position 104,452,909 of record NC_083348.1, on the reverse strand, counting down.
CCATTGCTGCTAATTTTCCTACCTGATCCCTTTCAGGTTCACTTGTACGAGAATTTATTAAGTGGATGCGAATTGGTGGAATCACAGTATGTAATTATTCCTCTTGTTAGTTAGTGATGCTTTCTGATCTTGGGTGCATGCAAAAAGGACTGTCCTACCAAAAAGCTGACGTGGTTTTCTTTCGCTTTAGATTGCTTCCATGTGTTACAGAGCACCTAACAGCAGAGATTGTTCAACTGACCGTGTCAGATATAACAGGAGCAATTGAATGGATGAAATGCTCATATTTGTATGTAAGAATAAAAAAGGTATAGAATCCTGAGCTGATAAACGGAGAACATGATCTATCTGTAATTTCCGTAAAATTTATTCCTAACAATTTTCAGTCAAATTATAGAATCCAGAGAAATATGCTGTAAAGAAAGGGCTAACTGGTGACCGTTTAGAGCGGCATATGCAAGGTGATAAAATGACATTGGGAAACTATGATGTTCTTTCAAGCTTATTTAGCCATATGTGCTCACTTAAAATATATTCCAGATATTTGTGTTCAGAATGTAAATGAGTTGTCAAGGTATCAATTGATTTGGACAGATGAAGATGGTTTCCTCTTAAAGCCTCTCGGTATGGAGATTTCAGAATGCAGTATAGTCTAATATCCATGTTGGAAATCTAAATTTCTGCCTCTTGTATATGCAGAACCTGGAAAATTGATGACGAAATATTATCTGAAATTCGACACAATGAAGCACATCATGCAAGCCCCTGGAAACTGTAGCATAGAGGATGCACTTCAAATTATTTGCCGTGCTGAGGAACTTGCCTGTATCTTCTCATACTCCACAAATTGAAATGTTTTGAGTAATTACAACTACTGTTATATCTCACTTGACTGTAAAATGAAGGGATACAACTGAGGCGCAATGAGAAGAAGCTCCTGAATGACATAAACATTGATAAAGACAATCGGCTACGCTTCCACATCCTTGGGGACAAAGGGAAAAGAAAAAAGCGTGTCCAAACCAGAGAAGAGAAAATATTTGTTTTGGCAAATGACTGCCTAACGGGGGACCCTTTAGTCCATGATTTATCCCTTAACCAGGTTTCATCATCAAGTTCATGTGTTATATTACCATGCGCCAAGAACACTGCTATGGGCTAATTGTCTTCCAATGATGTAGGACATGAACTCTATCTGTGCAAATGGCTATAGAATTGCGAAGTGCATGAAAGAGTATTTCTTATACAGGAAGAACTATCGAGGAGCTTTGAGTTCAGCACTTCTAACCAAATCTTTGTATCAAAAGGTCTGGGATGACAGTCCATACGTGCTGAAACAATTACCTGGTATTGGAATGGTGACAGCAAAGGTTTGTAGTTTATATTGATCTGATAGTCCATGCTTTGGGATTCCTAAGGTTTCTCATGATGTAGACTTATCTTCCTGCATAGGCACTGCATTCAATGGGAGTAAAATCATTTGCCTCGCTCTCTGAGGCAGATCCAAGGAAAATAGAGATGGTCACTGGCAGAAAATATCCTTTCGGGAATCATATAAAGGAGTCATTACTATCATTACCCCCAGAAGTTGAGATGAGGTTTGAGGAAATTGAGAGGCAAAGGCAAGGGAAGTCCAAGGTTATGGTAACACTGACTAGGCTGTCACAACCTGTGCAAACAACTAAACGACATTATGCTGATATGGTATGGTAATTATAGGGAACAATTCGCCTGCGTGCGATTTGTTACATTTCACACTTATTTTGTTGTAGAATTTACTCAATGACATTCAGTTGAAAATTTTCTGATAGGTGGTTGGCGTCGAAGAGGATAATCTGGTTCTGTTTCATGAGAAAGTAAGGTAATAGATTCTTAAAGATAAAGTGGGCGCTTTAAAACGCCATCATTTTTCTTGAAAAAGAGAAAAGTTTCCCAACAAAATATGAACATTTCAAAGCATGTTTATATCAGTTCAAATTTAGAATTGCAATATTTTTCTTGAATTTCCTTTCTTTGAGCCAAGGGTCTTTCGGAAACAGCCTCTCTGCCCCAGAAAGGCAGGGGTAAGGTCTGTATACATCCTACCCTTCCCAGAACCCACTTGTGGGATCTCACTCGGTATGTTGTTGTTGTATTATTTTTCTTGAAAAGAAAAAAGAAAGAAGGTTTCCAACAACTATTAACATTTTTGAAGCATTTCTATATTAGTTCAAATTTCTAGGTGTCCAGCATCTACGTCTGTACGACTAGTCATACGTTTGACGCCTTCTTAATGATTTGCTTTGGCTGTTCAACTTATGACCTAATGGTGTTAAGTTTCTCTTTAAGATTCTTTAGCCGCTCGAATGACTTGATTTTTTTTTCTTGGTGCAGGGTGGATGACTTTCCTAGGTACTCTTAGAAGCTTGGTCCTCATTTCCAAATAAGGCCTGAGAAACTGCTAAACAACCAACTAGATTATCATTCATGAAATTCTTTTGAGTTAATGCATATTTAGTAGTGCTCTGCACTGATGTTTTGGTTTCTTTTACAGCCCTTATAGCAAGACAGTTATGGTGCCAAGTCCTCAGCAAGGGAAAATGACTGTCAAAGCAGATCTGATATTTAATGAATTTAGTTAACTCCTCACACATTCTATCTGTTGCTTCATTTATGTGTACTCCTGTGCCCCTTGAGTTTTATGTGACCAGATCACATCATTTTTCTGCAGTTGGTGTTGATCTCCATCAAAAGATTGTATTGATAAAGGAGATGGACCATAATTTTGTGATGAAGTACAGAACCAAGCAGCCCTCTTCCTTCCAGAACAATGATGTCTGCATCATAGAGGACACAGAGGATGCAGCTCAAGCTTCATGCCAAGTGTCTCACAGTTTAACTGAAGCTGATAGGAGCTCAGACATGTGAGAGCTAACTTTTCCTTTTTATGGGCGTAAAGTATATGATAACCATGATGATTGACAATATGACTGCTAACTTTTGTAGTTTCTGTTTCTTATTTGGATTAGGGGTGTCATATTAGATATTACCTTATATAGGAGTGGCAACTTTAAACTTTTAGCAAATTCCTACTGTATTATGGGACCCTATGAAATAATTCTGTGGTGTCTGTTTTGGGGAAACAGAAGGATCCAGATTCTATCATTCTCTTTTACATGTATGACAGGTTGAATCCCCTTCCACACTGAATACTAACTGGCTTTTGGTTTCTGTTATCAGGCCCAGTTTCAAGCTAATAGATGACGATCTAGACGAAGGTAGCAATTTAAGTTCTACCTTAAATGTGTTACTGTTTTATGTATGTCAATGTGCCACTGACTTCTGCCGCTATATACATCAATGAAGCGATACCTGCTGCTGCGATTGAAGATGATGAATGCAGAATCATAAATGAAAAGACTATATTTGACCATATACGTGAAAAGGCTAAAAACCTCCCTGCTTTGACCTCACTGAGAGGTACATTCTCGCCATCATTAGAGACTTTGAATCTCATCAGAAAGCGCACTCGCGAGAAGCAGTGTCTTGTTGAGAATGAGGTAGGAGTATATGAAGAAGTGAGAAGAACCAAAGTTCCATGTCACAGCATGGACATTCAATCTGCAGAATATATCGATCTAGAAGATAATAGACCACTTTCTAACAAAGATGAGAGACCATATAGCCATCACGTCTCTAATGCCATTTACCTGGCTAGTGACACAGGTAATATACCGTCCTTGGTACTAATATTTATAGATTATATGCAGGCTGACATCAAATTATATTGTTCTAGGTAAGTTTTCCTTTGAAACTGGGAGTGTTCCATCTGAAACAATGGCTGAGGAAATGATATTCGAGTATAAGCCTATGGATTCTAAGATCTTCCACAGCTTTGAGAATGTGAAGAACACAGAACCCAAGTTACTCAGTATGTCCAATGAAACCTTCATAATTCACCAACCTCAGCATAATTCTGCCATCTTTGGCTTTCAAGAGACAACTCCAACAAAAGTTTCAGAAAATGCAGCAGTTACTATGGAACTTGAGCCTGTGAAGACAAAAGGAAATGCAATTAAACAAATTAAAGAGGTTGAGGGTCTAACTCTTCATGGATACACACCAGGTGCAGGTGAAAAAACTGATCTTTCTTTGGAGACCTCAAGAAAAGTTGCCGAGGAAGGATCAAGATTGTTGTCACCTGCAGATGCTTACTTTATAACGAATAAAGTTGGATATCCACTACGTTCTCCAAGTTTCCAGGAACAACAGTGCACTTCTTCAGTACAAGTGGGAGAAATCAACCAAGCAAATTCCTTTCTTGGGTTTAAAAGTATTTTTACGTTTCTGTTTGAGTGAGCATGTTTGATTTAGTATGTTGAATCAAATTACTTGCTCTGTCAGCTATATTGAGAACGATAATGAGATATTACTCTAGGAGGTAGAAGTAAAAAATTAGCTGAGAAAATTTGTTTGGTCTCCTTTGCTTAGTTAACTAATCTCCACAGTAATGTTCTGTCAGAAGAATCTGTATTTTCATGCGATTTATGATGTATATGAATTTTTACAATATCCATGTATTTTAACTTGTTATACCAAGTGACCATACTTATTTTCAAGGTTACTGTTCCCACTTTCTATTAGCAAAGGGAAAAGAAAATCCCACTTTTATGGACTTACTTGTAGTTATCATTTCGATGATCTCATAGCGTAAAAGAAATTATATATTGAAGTGTATAGAAGTTAAACTCGACATCTAATAGTGGATCATAGATGCACTGCTTTTCAACTGTTCTGAGGCTACGCATACGTTTTCGTTTAGATTCTATCATTTTAAATGAACAATTCTGATTTAAAATGTTACTTGAGTATACTTCTTTCTTGTTAAGGAATGTAACAGGATATTTTAGTGTTTCTTTCCGTTTCAGATAACATTTGAATTTTCTGAGGATAGTTTTCACTGGGAAATGTAATGCTTTTGAAATTTTATAACTGAGCCTAGCATATGTGGGTTTAGACTTTAGCATGAATATGTTTTTGTGTTTTATTGTCTGCCTAGTGATATTTAGTGCTTTCGAGCTGGAGAAATTCCCTTTTCTTGGGCTCGCAAATGTTATAACCTAGAAATTCTCGAGAACCTGTGACGCATGGTTCAAAACTTGATGGTTAATGGGCCTGCTACTCTACCCTTCTCAACTTAATACCAAGCATTTGTATGCAACAGCGTTTAAGCCTGTGACGTGAGTCTAATCAAACACATCATAAGTTGTGCTCTTATTATTAGACCCATGGCTGGGGCATGTGGCTATTACGAAGCAGATTGTAGGTTTGCTAATTGCAATCATGAAGTTCTCCCCTTCCATAATCTGAGGCTTAACACTACTAGCCAACAGATGTCTACAGTGCAAAGGCTTAACGCTACTAGCCAATAGATGCATACAGTGCAAATAGTTGGTCATAGCTGTGATGATTGTCAACATTGTTTGCTTTAATAGAACTTAGACATATCCAATTTAACTTAGCAACCCATTGAAGACTATGTCCTAGTATTCGTCACATCGAAGTGAATTATCTAGGAGCCGTACGAACTAGGCAAATAACTAACATCTTGTCAAATTTATAGGAAGATTACTTAAAAGAGCAAAAACCCCTTCACTCTGCCGGGCACTGGATAGGGGTTAGCTCTGTAAATGTGTAGAGCCAAGTGTGTGTGGTGTAGTAGTAGGCACTTCTAGCCCCCTTTCCCACTACTGGATCACTATTTGTTTTATTTCCTGTGTTAAAAATGATTGAATGAAGTAGGAGAGCAAAGTAAGGGTATATATAGTTTGTGATTTGTATAACACCTAGAATGACAGTAATTGCACATTAGCTCAATGGTGATGAAGTTTCACTACAAATGTTATGTTAATCACGAAAATATTTTTGTACGCTGGGTCAAAATCTTAAAATAAGGACCAACCAAGTAAAATATCACTTCAACTGAGCAGAGAAGCAGATATCAGACATTACACGCAGAAGTGTTGGACTAGATTTGGTGGGGTGCGCCAGGCCCAAGCAGCAGTGCGACGCATGGGCAACACGTGAAAGCCCAGGTAGCAAGCTACCTGAATGGACCCTCCCCTTAAAAAATTAAGCTAATATCGTGTGAACCAATGGTCCACATACTACACTTGATCTTAGCCAAAAGGCCGAGAAAGGTATGCTTTTTCAAGTGAACGGGCCTCAATTTTTATAGCAGCTAGTGGCTATCTACGCATTAGCTCTTCCCGATGTGGGATGAAATAGAACATACAAAAAACATTCCCGTTGCTCTCTCTGAAGTGTAAAGCACTTGGCTTCATATGTATCAGAGTCTGCGTAACATGAGAATGAACACCTCAGTGGATGATTCGAGTATTTCCTGATGCCTAACTACTAATGCTTATTTCACTTCATTGTGGTACTGCAGATCCCTAAAAGATTCATTCATTGCTGTAATACGAAATTTGAAACCTTCCAAACTAGCTCGATGTCTAAACTTCCTTCAATAACTTCCAAAAGATCCGATATGGATAATGTGTGTATCAGGCAAAGGAACTTCTAGATTCTTCTTGTTTTAATTTAAATTTGTAGTGTATCTTGGAGAATATAATTGCAGTATGTACATTCATATCATACTCATTTGTCAGGAGTATGTGTTAAAATCCACAACTCAGGTCGAATTGATGAAACAGAGAAGGAATTTTAGAGAAAGGAATAAGGGGAAAATTGTTTTCTTCAATTCATATTAAGTGCTTTAAAAATAATGAGCTGTACAATATATAAAGGCACTAACCGACCTCTGAAAATATCTTAGATAACTAACTATTGACTAAGCAGCTAACTAATCAAGCTTGACATAACAATTAACAACCAACTCAGGCAAAGGTCACGTGGGCTCATCTATAAGATTGGGGTCTTCAGATTGTCTTATAGCTGGAGAAGTAGTAGGCCAAATATTTCTAGCAGTATGTTAAGACAATTAAAAGAACGATGTAACATTAGGCAGCTAATGCAATTACGCAAACATCCACACCATGCTCCACGAGAAGTTCTTGAAGAAACCAAAGAGGGAACCTGCAGTTTTATAATTTAATCAAAGAAAAAGGAAATAAATTAATAGAGAAAAGACCACGTGATGTTAATTCACCTCACCTTTATTTCCAGGCAGCCAAAGAACATTGAGTGTCCACTCTGTTTTATTATGTTTGTGAGCTATTCTATGTGGCAGGTTTTAGTTGACATTTAAGGATCGTTTGGTCCAAAGATAGTGAAGTCCCAACTGTTAATGCTATGGTCCTTCGACCGCAAGCGCTTATCAGCCGAATTGCATTATTATATTTCATTCTCACGACATATCAACTTATTAATAGATTTTCTCAAGTCTTCTTCAAAAATCATTTTCACCATAAAATATTCATTTACTTCATTTTAATGATAAACTATAGTTTCTCATCTATTGCCTCAGGGCTTAGGACTAGTGATAAAAGTAAAGCGCATGATATATGGGTTAGGCGCACATCATGAGTTAGAATCTTGTCATACAATAATCGGTATTTAAGTAAAGAAGGATAGAGCGGTGGCGCATTAGGTAATTGAGTTGTAAACTGTGCGTCAGTTAACCCTCTGAGATTTCTCAAATTATTAAAAACATCTCATATATTAATTTTGATATTTTTACTCTTGATTTAAAATCACAAATAAACATAATGTAATTGAGTTTCGGAATAAAAATACGCAAATAAGCTAAATATTACTTGTCTCATAAGAGCTACCCTTCAAAACGAAAAAGGACAAAAAAGAATTGTCTCCTTAAATCTCTTACAAAATATATTCTTGGGTAGCAAATACTTTCAATTCAATACGTAATAGATTTTAGCTCGATTATACTAAGACCCACAAAAGCAGGTGGTTGAGGATAATGAATTAGTCGGCATTTAATAGCTCAAAATGGGGTCCAAATGAACCGTCCATATCCACATAATTTATAGTGACAAAAAGTTAGGACAAACGGATTAGCTTTAAGCACTTCGCACAACTCTTTGAAAACGATATATGTCGCTCTGCTCCTGTCTACACCTTTTTGTATCATTACACGGCAACAAATCCAAAATAAATCATACAAATGCACTACTATTTCATAACTGTACAAAAATTATACTGCAAAATTTCCGACTTTTTTGTCCTTGCACTTATTTCCTATTTTCAGACTCTTTTAAAAGGAATTCATCACTTCTATGTGGTCCAGTTGATGAGCTTTGCATACTAGAGGACCCTGTAGTATTAGTATTATAAGATGATGACTCATCAAGTTTAAAGTGTGTGTTTGAGACGAAACTTCTTATGGTGGATTTGATAGAACCGCCAGCTAATAAACTTGAATTCAGGAAAGGTGGTTGGCATGGTTCTGGTATTTGATAATCCTCACACGTTAACATTTGGACAACTTCACTCATTGATGGTCTTAAAGCGACTGAAGCTTGAGTGCACAACAGCCCCACTTTTAGGACCTTTGATGCCTCTTCTGCTGGAAATTCACCTTTCAAGAGAGGATCTAATGCTTCAGTGACCTGATTTGCTCTGTAGAGTTTCCACACCTGAAACCAAAAAGACAATATACTTAGTTCAATTTATTATAGACAAGGTTTATTTTCGCGTATTGCAACTGAATTCCACTCATTATAATAGTAATGTCACAAAACTATTCCTTAGGCACTAACTTGAGTGACCAACTTTGCTCACTGTCACGCTAAATTAACTAAATATTACCCACTATGATAGTAAACTCATTGAACTCCGCCCGCTATAACAGTTTTATTTTGGCATTATAGTGAGTGAAGTTTAGTAACTTCATTGTTGTAGTCGGTAAAATTCAGTTACTTACATATGATAATAATGGTTTTGTGACTTTACTGTTATAGCTAGAGGATAAAGTCAATGATCATAATGATGATGCTAAAGAGAAATCTACAGCATTCTTACTGTTTGTAGTAGAGAGCCAGAGTCCTCCGCAAAGGCAATGTTTTTTCTGCCACAAACAATTTCAAGAACAAGCACCCCATAACTGTAGACATCAGCCTTCTCTGTTAGCTGTCCTTTTACGAGGTATTCAGGAGCCATATATCCCCTGTACAACAAGAAAGTAAAAAAATAAGTAAATAACCATCCAAGTACTAAGAGAATATTGTTGGTAAGTTGTGAAAAGAAGTATTTAACTTACAATGTGCCTGCAATTCCAGTGCTAAGATGGCTTTTATCAGCTGCTAAACACCGAGCAAGCCCAAAATCAGCGATTTTCGCTTCAAGATTTTCATCAAGAAGTACATTGGAGCTCTTGATGTCCCTGTGGATGATTCTGATCTCCGAACCTCTATGGAGGAAATCAATGCCTTCTGCTGTTCCAACTATAATACGGAAACGTTCTTCCCAACTTAGAATCTTTACCTTGTTTTTATCTACAACAGCAATTCAACAACTCAATCAGAAGTCTGCGACTGTCACTACATAATGACTTAGAAATGTACAAGTAAGAACAATGCAGTGTCATAGTTTAGGTTCAACTGTCAAGGTATTTTCCGCTCTGCCCCAACCTTTGAGGCCTCATGGTTTTTTCTCTTGGGGCTTACCCCAAAAGACGTCCTGACAATTAAATTCCTAAACTCGCCCTTTATATCTCTAACTACCCTCAGGGGTCGTTTAGTTGTTGGTTAGTAAGTGAATTATTCATTAAAACCAGCATAACTAGTACCTTGTTTGGTAGCATTTTAGTAGCTATGCAGACCAAGTATGGTGTTCCGTTACCAGTTTATAATCCCGCATAGCTAAGGAATCTATGTATTATTTTATGCAGGATAGAAGATGGATTAACTAATACTTACATGAATAACTAAACTCTGCATTACTAATACTTGCATAACTCTAACTAGCAACCAAACGACCCCTTATTGTATGGAATAAGAAAAGACAGATAATTACCAAATAGATATTGGTCTAGACTTTTATTGGTCACAAACTCGTACACGAGCAGGCTCTCTGGGCCTTCAATGCTGCAACCCAACAACTTGACAAGATTTTTGTGTTCAATTCCATTGATGAGATTAATCTCATTGAAGAACTCATCAACCCATTGCCTTGTATTGAAAAACAGTCTCTTAACTGCAATAACCTTCCCATTAGGCAGAGTCCCTTTGTGTACAGAACCATTTCCTCCTTGGCCAACTTTAGTTGAGGGATCAAAATAGTTTGTTGCCTGCTCAAGATTTTCATACTTATAGTTCAAGCTTGACCTGTTGTATGAACTCGATATCTTACCAAGATTCATGCGTTCTGCAACAATGCAAGTGTACGTATTAATATACAGTTCGTTGAGTGTTATCAATGGTAACAGTAAAGTTATAAAACTATTTTATTTTGTTCTTTTGATTATACCTCGTCTTCGCCTTAGTGATCTTTTACGAGCTGTGTAAGCAACAGAGAGAACCAGCATGGTGAAAGCTGTCACTCCAAGAATGATAGCTAGTATCACCCCTTTGCTTAGCCCTGAAAATAAGAGCATTTCATTACAAAATGCAGAAAGATGATTGGCTTTGGTTTTTTTTTTTTTTTTTGGGGGGAGGGGGGGGGGGGTTGGGGGATGTTTTGCGGGGGGGGGGGGGTTGTAGTAGACAAGTCTAAACGCTAAAGATAAAAGTCTCAAGAGGGGCACAGAAAGTAACGTCGGTAAAATTGTAAATGGCCATAGGGACCATTTTCTTTTTTAACAACCAAAAATGTCAATTTTGTAATACGAAAAGTTTGAATTTAAGGGTCACGAAACTTTAGAAATGTATGGCACTTCAACGTTAAATCGTAATTAATGGTGCCATCAAAATTAAAGCAAAGCACCAACCGAAAAAAATAGTAAAGCAATGGGAAAATTTGACCAGAGGTAGATGCAGCCACATTTATTTTTGACATGGAACATATATTTTTGTGTGAAAATTACTAAAATTTAATAAATTTTAAATTTTAAAAAGAAATGAAAGGTAAGTGGAAACGTGCTCTTGAACCAAATTCACCTTGACAGGCCACCGTTTAATATATTTTAATTAGTACGTCAACTAATAAAATATTAAGTACAAAGTAGTGTAATTTACTAAATTGCCCTAAATTTTCTAAAGGGAAAAATAGTTTAAAACATTTTTTAAGTCTAAAAAGGACACTTAAAATGGAAGTGAGTATATGAATCACATAATAATAACATCTTCAAGTGGCAAGAAATTGTAATTTTTCGCATTAAAATTGTTTTAGCAGTAAAACCCAATTGATTAAACGAAGAAGAAAAGCAGATATAATTCGGTTTCAACATTTCCATTAATTTTCAAAAAATCTATTGATTAAACGAAAAAAAATTATTGAAAAATGAATAAGAAATTACTTACCGCTACTACTTCCCTCATTTGGATCACTGATAAAATTGTGTGTAGAATATCTCAAATAACAGCCAGCCATTAAAGCTCTAGCATCTTTACTCGGAAAACAACTCTTAATATCTCTACTTGCTTTATCCAAACATTTTCTACAACCTGTTTTATCCACAGTTTTCCAACACTGTGCCAATCCATAAAATCCATTCAAATGCGCCACAGCATAACCACCGTTATTCACCGCTGTTACCGTCAATCTTTCAATCAAATTACCAGCAGTAGCATTTAACGTGGTCAATTCTTGTCCACTAGCCAATCCAATTGAGCTGCTACAGTTGACTTTATCTTCAGCAGCATCAGTTGTCTCATTGAAAAAATTATAGTCATCGTATCGAAGAAAACATCCATCTAGATATATTCGACCTGATTTACCAGGAAGACAACGTGGGAGTCGTGTTCGACTTGCAGCGTAACATAAAAGACAATCTTGATGTGGAAGATCTTGATAACAATTTGCTAATGCATAAATTGAAATATTTGGTGAAGTTACATTATGGTTACCCCAATCATGATCTGTCACACGTTGTGAAACAACTTCCATTAGTTTAACGAACTGTGGAATTATGATTGCTGGTGTTGTCCTGTTCGTGCCACATACAAGTCCAGCTTCTGAAATTCGAGGATCGGCTTCACAAATTAAAGCATAATTCACCAAGAAAATCAATATCCATTTTAGGAGTGGGAAATTCATTTTCTTTTTTTGGAACGATACTAGCAAGCTGCTACTAGATGCGAACAAAGTTTACTAGAACGACGATTGGAGAAGTCTCGTTCTACTTCTCCTTCGTCTTACTCTATGTGATTACGTTTTGGTAGTTGATATGTTATGATGATGATAATAAGAAAAGAGAAATATGGTAGTTAAGAGATTGGAAGAAGAAGAGAGGAGAAGAGGGCAGTGAAACGAATAAATGAATTTTTTTGACTAGTGTTGTTCAAAAATGATTTGGACCTTACAGCCAACCTTTGTCTGCTACGTGCCCTTTTTATGTGTTCCCCATACGCTAAATTTGGACCTCTTTCCACGATTTTGCTTTTCAAAGTCTTTGAGCTCGTTTGGATTGGCTTATAAGTTGCTTATAAACTGTTTTCAGCTTTTTTGAGTGTTTGACTAACCAGCTTAAAGTCATTTTGTGTATAAAATAAGCTCAAAAAAATAATTGAACCTGTTTGACTTAGCTTATTTAAAGCAGTTTATAAGCTGAAAACAGCTTATAAGCCAAAAAAAATAAGTTGGATAGGCTATTTTTTTTTTTGGCTTATAAGCTGTTTTCAGCTTATAAGTTGGTTATTTTAAGCTCATCCAAACAGGCTTTGTCTAGTTTCTGCCTAACTTTTAAAAAAAATAAAAAAAAATCATCTTATAATCTGTCAAAATAGTGGTCGTCTTTACCTACTTGCTAATATGTCTAATATTACTACTTGTTAATTACTCAAGTCATAGTCAATTAAATTGTTATTTGGTTGACCGTGTGCGTTGGCCCTTCATAGTCATTTAATAGTGATTTAGGAAGTTTCTACCTCGCTACTAGTTTAATAACATGCTTTGTCCCAAGTAAAAACCATTAAAAAAAAAATACACAATTAAGAAGAACTGTCGAAAGGAAAATTGGCCATCTTACTTGATACATCACTAATGACATCTTACTTGGATGCCCAAAAAAAAAATAGATGATGAAGAAGAAAAACGATTACACAATTAAAATGAAATGTCGAGAGAAGGAAAATTGTCCAAAAACAATCAAGTATTGATGGTACATCACTAATGACATCTTAATACCAAAAGCTATAATTGTAGTTGTAAAAACATATGAAAGTCAAGTAGTTGTATCTGTCAACATCATGATAAATGGCGAAATTCACATGGTAATATTAAAATAATGAAAACAAACAAAAAATGATTCCTAGCTTGCACCTATGTTCATAGATTCTAGTGATCTACACCTCTGTCGGATGATCAGATGGAAGCTAACATAAAGAAATTCCAGTATTATATATGTGTTAAAAATTTAGCCACATTTTTTATTTACATCAAAATAATAAATGCAAAGTATGTGTTTTTCATTTACACAATTAATTAAGTAATATGTTTTACCGCTACAATTTGTAACTACTCAAATCATAGTTTTTGATTTGGTGCAAATACTGACGGTTAAATTTTTATCTTATATATTGCAGATTTGCAGTCATGCTTTTCTCTACACTATGAGTGCATTTCAAATTATTATAACAGGTGATCTTTCTCATTTTTCATGTTGCAACTAATCCAACATAGTATGAATATGTACAGAGACTGTAAATTTTAGGAACGTGAACTCATTTAATTAATCAAAAATCAAAATTAAACTCGGATGTCATAATTTTCTCTATAAAAATAAATTTAAACTACATTTTCAAAAAATATTTTAAATACATTTTCAATTGTCACTTAGGAGTATATAAGTCAAATTGGAATTTTGAACTCCATGTCTATTGAAATGGTGCAACATAAATAATACTACCATTTTCCGGTAATCTGTCTGTAAACGAAGAGTCAAACTGTGAACGCAAAAGACAGTATAGTAGTTGAAACTACCGACGAATTTTTTTATTTTATTTTTTAAAAACAATCAGACAAATAATCCATACAAAAAATAATACTACCACTCGTTGTTTTTCTTAAGAATAACATTGCTTTTGCGTATAAAACCGCTTTTATGAGTCGATTTTTGTGCCATTTAAGTAGAGTAGTAGATACATCGTTCTCGTTGTTTTTCTTCAGGTTTACTTTTAAAATAAAATCTCCTTGACTGTAGGAAAATATACCAATTTTTCTCTTCTTTTTCTCCTGCTCTCCTTCTGGAACCAAAAAAGTAGAAGGTCCCGCTAGTAATAGCAATATATTATTAGGAAGATGAATTGAATGTCAACTAATTACAACAAAAGAAAACTCTTGTTTATTGTCGTAATTAATTACTGTATTATTGAATCCTCGTCATCATCTTATTAGCAGAAGTTATTGACTAACAATACATTTTCTCAGGACAATCTGGGATAGTTGCAAATTGGTATTGGGTGAGAAAGGAAAACAGGCTTCTAGAAAGACCGGGGGTAGTAATTAGAATGTATTTGGATGAGTTTAACGTTAAATTAATCACTAGGTAAAGCTTTGGGGTTATTAGGGCTATTTATAGTTTACCAAAGTTTATGGCTATGCGGGTGTACACAAATATATTGGGCGGCTATACGTGAATTTTCCCTGTTTATTAGTACTCCCTCCGTCCATTTTTACATGTCCATTATACTAAAAGTAGATGTCCATTTTACTTGTCCAGCTTGGAAAATCAAAAGATAATTTATCATTTCATATACATTTTATTCTTATTATTAATTATTGGGTTGAAAACTTAAAGGAATTGTTAGTGGTTGCATAGCTTATGAGGTATGTATGATTTATAATAATTAGGGGTGATATAATAAAATTGTCATTTTGTTTATTGCTCCTTAAGGGGTGTGTTAATTAAAAATGGATGGAGGTAGTAGTAAATTTTGATTTTTGTCCTTATAATACTTTAGTAAGCATTTTAGACCTCAATGCGTGTGTTTTGACCCTTTACATAGATATATATTATGTTTATATTAAGTATCATTAAAGATTTAACATAACATATGGTTAATACTTCACAATTAGTTAAATTTGTGAAGATTCACTAATAAAAGAATCAAAAGTGCAAGTTTCAATTAATTAAAGATCAAACGCTACTTAACCAAGTATTTTAACAACCAAATAAGAATTTGTCAATAGGACTAAAAGAGCAAACTTCCCTTTTTACTTTTCTTCTTATTCCTTACCGTCTTTATCTGGCAAATCTACGAATCTTATAGAAGCTTCTGTCTATGTTGTTTTGTTCTGTAAAGATTGCCTTGTGAAATTTGAAAAAGAAGGTACAAAAAAGACTGTAAAACCAAAATGTAGAAGCAAATTGAAGGAAAAATAAATAAGTGACAGAAGAATCCACAGGAAAAAAAAAGGAGCAAAAGAAGACTAACAGAGGAATATGAAATTTTGGAGCCACCTGTAATTAAACCAAAAGGAAAATCCAAGAACGCTAATAGTAGTTTATATGTGTAGTCGTAGTCTTAATTTGGACATTAAACAGTAACCGGGAGTATATTAATTGAAGTAAACAATTCATTAATAGAACTTCCTCCATCCCCAAATAAGTGTCACCATATCAAAAATCACGCCCATTAAGAAGAAATCAATAAATACAATGTGAAGTTTATTAAACTGCCTTCATTTATTAGATGTTTTTGAGAATTGAGCAATATTAAAGAGGACTACTTCTTTAATGCGAAGGCCATAGTTAGAAACACTCGCTAATTTTGTATTGAATTCCTACAGTGACACTTATTTTGGGATAAATCTCTTTTGCTAAGGTGATATCTATTTTGGGAAGATGTGAGTAGTACACATATAGCCAGAGGCGAATTTAGGATTTCAGGAGGATGAGTTCACCATTGCTTTAATATAAGATATAAATTTTTATGGGGATAATTCACATTAAAAATATCAGGGAATCGCACCCTTCCAAATTTGTAATACATAGAGGAATCACACCCCTTTTGCATTCAAAATAAGGGAATCAGACCTTTCCAAATTTGTAATAAAATAGAGGAATCACACCCCTTTCTCATTCAAAAATAAGAGAATCACACGCTTCCAAATTTATAATAAAATAGAGGAATCATACCCCTTTCGCATTCAAATATAAGGGAATCACACCCTTCCACATTTATAATAAATTAGAGGAATCATACCCCTTTCGCATTCAAAATTATAGAGAAGTGTTCATTACCGTCTATCGACCTCGAAATTTAGTGCAAATACGATCCAAGAGATCCAAAACTTTAAGGCCGCAGTGCAAATGGTACTTCTCCTTCAAAACAAAATGATGACTCTAACCAAAAAATGAAAATTTGTCAAATTCCTTAAAACTCATAAATCCCAAAATTCAAAAGAACCAAGAAAATAAGCTTTCAAAAGTCAAAACCCATAAACCCCAAAATTTAAAAACTCAAAAAAAAAAAAAAAAAAAAAATCAGAAACCCAATTTCAAAAATCAATAAAAAGACCAAAAGGGTGTTCGAAATTCGAATTCAAGACTTACCGGACACTTTGTTGTTTTTGTCATACCCCATTTTAACCGGGTTAAAGTAGAGTACAACATATTGGTGATCCCTATTTTGTTTATTTTTAAGGAGTCGCCACCTAATTATTTATGGTGAATTAGGACACCTAAAGTTTATTAAAGTTATTCTCTAAAGTTAGCTCTGTTTAAGGTCTGCGAAACTTAAGATTCTAGGTAAGGGTTCAATTAGTCTAAAGGGAAGGTATTAGGCATCCTTTAAGATTCATTAACAATGGTTAACCGACCGGACTTATGTTATTTAATTAAAGGCTAAATGTAGGTGTAAATATTTAAATATTTAAGAAAATACCTTGTAAGTATTGCTAAAGTTATTTAAAGTGAAACTTGTAGAAAATAATAGTTGCATAAAAGAGTTTAATTACAAATGAACTAAAAGAAACAGGATGTGTAATGTTTATATGTTTTGGAGAAAATGACTAACAAATTTAAAAGAGTTATTTAATAAAGTTTTATAGAAAGGCTATTAGTTCAACGTATATTGTGCGAAGGTTATTTTAAACAAATATGTACTTCAAGTGTTGAACAGAAACTGAAGTGAAAAAGTTATCCGTTGAAACTAATTTGCTTTTATTTCTTAGAATAAGCTAACGTTAGTGTAAGATTTGTGACGTTTTAAACTTCTAAAATAGTAAGCATAAATTATGATTCCCTTAGCCAAAAGATGTAGTCACGCTATTTTGAAAATCAATTACTCAAATAAATGTTATAGATACTTTAAATAGTTTTAAAAATAGAAGTGAATGTAATTTGTGGAATTAACTACCCATTACTAAACTAAAACCCTATGTTACTAAAGTTTATCTTAATTATCAAGCACAAATGTTAGTCATACAATGCATATTAAATGCACACAACAATAAAAATGGAAGGGTAAATGTAATGTAAATGGGCTTGGCCCATTCGGACTGTTGTGATCTGTTTGCAGCTGTTGGGCTTTGGCCCAGTCTTTTTTTTTTTTGTGGACTGTTGCGGCTGGACAGAGAGCGGAATCATGTTGGGCTTTTAGCCCAACGCCAAATACGGAAGAAAACGAGTCCCTCGGACTCGTATGCGAAATGATCATGCATAAAAAAACGAAAGAAAAGGATTAGTATACGATCAATAAACAAGTTTAAACATGCAAAATATAACGCAAAATAAATTAGTAGATTATGTATATACTATGTATATTTTGGTATATCTTAGGTGTACACATTCATAAAGATGTATAGAAGGTTAATATCGGAAAGCTTTCGCCCTCGTCTTCCCGATGTCGCACAAGTTCCAAGAGATTTCATGAATCCCAGGCATGGCTAACACTGGAGAAGGTTCAAGCTTGATCCATAACGACTCACTAATCTCCCCATAAATGTATTAACTAAGGTATGCTGGTCATACACATATATACATAATCAAACATGGTATACTTGCAATATAAGAATCACAAAAAAAAACTGCATAGGCAGTAACACGACAGATCTGATCAAGATAGCAACTACACAGCTTGAACATGCAGCGACTAATCCTCAAAATGCAGCAATAAATATAACAAAATGCCACAGCAACTTCAGTCCAAAAATATGACAACAAAGGTTAGAAGTGAGGAAAAACTAAGGGGTCACCACCATCCTGTTTCAAATGCCGCGACAAGTTCCAAAGGTTTCAAGAACCTTAGAGGGCAGGCCATTGAAAGAGAGGCTGATCCGATCCTTCTGTTACCTTGGTTTATGTTCAGAAAGGACACAAGAAATAACAACAGTCTGGAACTATAAGTAAGTTCCATTTATAGTGGTAACACAGAATCACTTCATCAGTAGTTTCTTAGATTCATAAAGAAGGCAAGAAACAACAACTAACCGAGAAACAATTTCTATGGCAACATTATGTATTTTAGAAAGCAGCAAATGTCCTCAAGAAAGTGACAATGATCTGCCCTAGATTTCCAGCAACAAAGTAACTGATAAATAAGGCTAAAATAATTGGTTCAACCTAACGCAGTATTTTAATTTTTAGCAACAGTGCAGCAGCCAACTTGCTTAACATAGCAAGACACAGCAGTAATCACTCCTTTTCTCAATGCAACAACAACATTTTATAGAGGTATCAATAAACAAGTGCCCAAGATATGTTTACAAACAGATGTCCAAGGTAGGACAACCACCAATATTCAGGATAATAGATTACTGATAACATTTCTCAACCTTAGAAGTGTAGCAAGTTGAAGGTATTTTTTAAGAGATCCAAATCAGATATCAACTTGCTGTTATAACTGAAACAAACTGCTCAACTACACACTTAATATAAGATAAGAACAAACTGAGTTTGACTCTTTTAAGCACGCTGGAATATGAAACTGGTTTTAGACAACTTAAACTATCATTTGAACATTAGATTCAGTCTTCAGAGAACATACAACTAAAGTTTAAGAAACACCAATAGTTAAAACAGGATTATTTCCTGATTTGAAAAATACATGCTTCCCAAGAACTTTACTTAAAGGGGTTTTAACAGAGCACATAACGGATTAGAGTAGCAAACCGAGCTAGTCAAAGGCGAAAAGATCACTGAACAGAGGCCGGAAGATGACAGAGAAGAGCAGAGCAGAGGAAAGTAGCAGTGCATTACTATTACCCAAACCTCATGAAGGGCTGACCATAATCCATATGTGAGATGGTTCCCCGAAATTTTACTTGGCTCAAAATAAAGCTTCTGATTTTATTAAAAAGTATTGGAACTACTGGTTTCAGAGCAAAGGATATTTAAGCTATATGGTTTACTTTATTTAACAGTTTAGACAGGGACATGAGGGTCAAAGTAGGCAGAATTCCTACATGAGGAATTGGTGTAGACTTTCTTTCATTTCAGTTTCATAAGCCTAATAACCACTAACTCATACTTGAATCATTGATCAGACTAGACATACTAATGAACCAACAAATGAGGAACCATATAATCATTTTATTAAACATACAGTACAACAAATGACAACAGTTAAGTAAGATTCAAACTGTAAACACATGGATAGCATCTATAAGCACATGGCTAAACAACACTCAAACTAAGCTACAGTTCCTGACCTAAAACAGGGCAAGCACTTAGCACATAAGACTCAGATGTTTAGTCTCAAGTAAGTTACTGAAGAGTCAAAACAAGTATAAAGCAGTTCAAACAACACTTAGGAACAAACCAGACCCTAAACTATTATTGATATATCATAAACCACAAAGAAATCAGACAAGTGAACAGATATTGACTAATCATTTGAGTTTGAGGCAGTTTTATGCTTAACTCCAGATTGACATAAGAGAATATATATGGAATGTTTTGTTAAGAGACTAAGGCGTATTATCTTAATGTAAAGCGGCTCAATGCAATTTCTACATCAAATTGGGTGCACATAAGCTTGAATAATCATACTAGAGTTTTTAAATGCTACCTCAAATTCATTTTTTACATATAATAACTTCATGCGACTGATTTGAAACCTTTTCAGCCCCTTATATACTAAATATACCAACTAATATACATCTAAATGGGTATGAAAATGAATGTCTCGAGACTACCCACCTTTAATACTCCTCAGAAGTCAGTCATACCAAATAGAAACAAACAAAAGGGAAATCATGCTGAGGTATTGAAACTAAAGAAAATCATGTATACGGTTGCATACAGAATCAAAACAAGAGGGTAACTACCCAAAAAAGAAACTGAACCAAACAGGGGACTAACTACCCCAAATTGTGCCTAGTAGACTTAACAACAGGAAACCAGCCATTCTAACACATACACAGATATTTAGACTACATACACAACTCATATAAAAAAAAAAAAAGTACTTGGATTAACACAGAATCATTAATACACCTTAAGATCTGAACAAAATGGCAAGAGAAAAAGAAGATGGCACTGACCTTTTGTTGGTGCAGTGAATGGGGCGTCGAGGTCTCGAATCTACTCTCGAACACGACGAACGATTTCGAAACTCGAATTATCACAACCCAGAAGTTCTTCTTCTCCAGAAATATTCAAAAAGCAGTCCTGAATGATTTCTCGAATCTTCTGTTTTGTAGGGGAATTTGTAGATTCCAAATTTTGTCCCTCCCCCATTGATTTGTATTTCTTCTCCCTTTATAGAGTGAGGAGAGAGGAGCTTATGAGAGAGAGACGATTGGCGTGGGGAACAAAAGGAAGTGGGGAGCAGAGAGAGAACGTGGGGGACAGAGGTATGGTGGAAATGGCAGAGAGAGAACGTGAGGGAGAGGAAGAGGAACGAGAGGAATAGAATGGGGAGCGTAGAAAGAGAGAGAAGAGAGAGACGAAGGAGGCGGACCAAGAAGAAAATGAAACCCTAGGGTTTAATTTTTGTTAAAAGGGGAGTTGGGCCGGGTCGATAATTCGTTTGGGCTGGACCGGGTCGGATAGTTGATGTTAGAATTGGGATGAATTATTTTTGGGTAGGGGAATAATGTGGGCTGATTACTTGGGCTGGTATTGTGGATAATGGACTGGTTGAATTAATTAGAATATGGGCTAATAATTTAGCTGAAAATGTTGATCCTCTATTTAATTATTTTTTGGGCTTCTAATTTAATAACTAGTACAATATATACTATGTGAAGATAATTAATAACTAATATGTAGAAAAAATAAGAATTTAACAAAGTGTTGTCTGGTAATTAATTTAACGAGTCCGAACACGAAAATGAAACGATGACGAACATTTAAAATTTGTGATAAAGTAATGTTCGTAATGTTAAAAATAAAAGTAGCGATATTAGTAGTAGTAGCAATAAAAAATAAAATAGTGAAAAATAAAGTATTTAGCTTGTCAATAAATTCAGAACCCGAGTGAATAAAATTAGATAAGGAGGGACAAAATTGGGTGTCAACAGTTTTGAGATATTTTGTTTTGGGATTAGAGAATAATAGTAAAATAGAGAATAAATATGGGAATGAAGAATAGATTTTGCCTTTTGAAACTTGGGACTTTAATTTTACTTGATAGATTTTGGTAGGTTCATTGCTAGCTTGCAGCTAAGCTATCAACTATGGGTTTCTAAGTTCCCTGATTGTCATGACTCATGAGTTCATCGTTGCAGTGCAACCATGGATTATTATTTATTTAACTTTTTGGGACTTGGTAACCCGTGACCTTGAGAATACAAATATAATCTTTGAGCAGTGCTCCACTCAGCCTATTATGATCATGTGTTCACTTAGTTAATACAACAACAACAACAACAACAACAACAACATACCCAGTTAATCCCACATCGTGGGGTCTGGGGAGGGTAGAGTGTACGCAGACCTTACCCCCACCTTAGGTAGGGAGGCTGTTTCCGGAAGACCCTCGGCTCAAGAGAAAGCATAAGAAAGGTCAGATACGGGCAACACATCAAAGCAGTTATGAAAATGAAAATAATGAAAGTAAATAAGCCATTATAAACCATTATAAACCAACAGATACTTGCAGAAATCAAGAGACAAGAAACTATAGAGCAACATAGCTACTCGTAAGAAAGGATCAACGCAACTACTTACTAGTCTTCTACCCTAATATGAGTCCTCCATACCCTCCTATCTAAGGTCATGTCCTCGGTAAGCAGGAAATGCGCCATGTCCTGTCTAATCACTTCCCCCTAATACTTCTTCGGCCTACCTCTACCTCTTCTGAAACCGTCACTGGCCAACCTCTCGCACCTCCGCACTGGGGCATTTGCATCTCTCCGCATCACATGCCCAAACCATCTCAGCCTCGCTTCCCGCATCTTGTCTTCCACTGAGGCTACCCCAACCTTGTCTCGGATGACTTCATTCCTAATCGTATCGCTCCTAGTTAATATTAGATATATTTTCAGAATTATATACACAATATATCGAGATTAGTCGAGTGACCATGTGTTCACGTGACCCAAAATTTACATACAAATTCGCCCCTGCATATAGCGATAGAGACACCCTTTAGTAAAACTTATCGCGACACCGGCTCCAAAAAAAAAAGGCTTTCTTATATATGTATGTAATAACACTACACCAAAAGAGGCTTTTAGTGGCAATATATTTTCTTTTTAGCGGCAATAGTTATTGCCACAAAAACATTTACCAGCAATTGGTTAATGCCATTGGATCAAAGATCGCTAAAGCCTTTAGCGACATTTATTGTTAGGGCTAAAGTTTGGTATTGTCGGTAATAATTGATTCTATAATATAATAAGCGGCAATTAAGTTATTGCCGCAAATTAATTGCCGCTAAAAGCATATTCTGTTGTAGTGTAATAGCAGTTTCAAAAATTACATGTATACATACAATAGGCTGACAATACTTAAAACTAATAAGGATTTTACAGATCTGAAAAATGTATCCCATTTTCCAATTTGATCTTGCTGAAGCATATTAAAAGGGATCATCTGAGATATGTTTTTCTACATAGAAAATGGTAAATTCGACTAGATAAAAGACTTGATACGAACTCGTAATTCGTAATATTACGATTCAAATTGTGATGTTATGAATATTTAGCTGTCCAAGTTAGGTCACCTTAAGCCTTTTTGTCTAATCTTATCAATTAGACTAAAACAATCAGATAAGTTCAAAGTAGGCATACCAAATAAGACATTGAAAAAAATTGAATCCTTTGATCATGTGAACACCGAGCCAATTTGCGATAATTAGCCGCTATATACTTCCTTTTTTTGGAGGGGAAGGCTTGCTGGAACTTGTGGCACAACTTGTTCGGCTTGAAATATTCACACTAGACATTATAATAGTAATAGATATTTGGTATATATTTTTATACAATTTTTTTTTATCACTTATGCATGATTAATTAGCGTACATTCTAACCTCATTTTAACACTTAACTATAAAACTAATCCGACAAAGTTAAGCACCCTAAAGCATGAAAGGAAGAACAATATGTTAGTAACCTGTATTCAAAAATATACTTAAACAGAAACAGAAGCAAATTTCAGAAACGAAAACCAGAAGAACAGTATCTGAAAATATGTGTAGGAATTAAATCGAGCCCACTGAATACACAGTGTGTCCTTAAGGAAATTATTCCCCTCAATGTACCCGAGGTTGTGGAATATATCCTCCCAGGATAGAACGATTTACTCACCGTAGTAGCGGTACTGCAAACTTTGGTGGCAGCGAACCACTCGAAGGCTGTAAAATCACACAGAATTTTTATGAAGTGCAAAAGAAGAAGATAGAAGAATTCAGAATTTTTCATTAGGAAAATCTGAAGAGATGACTAGATATTTATAACCAACAACAGGTGTCTGTTAACGAAATAGGTGTGTCTTTTCTGAAAAGGCATGTGCCCTTTCGACAAAAAAATATTTTTCCGAAAAAGGCAAAGGAAATAAAACTTTCATTTCCCATTCACACCAAATACCTAACAATCCCCCACATGAATGGGGAATGGCTCTATGATATAAAAATGCACGGACAAGTGTGTGATTTACAAATAAAGATTAATTGCATCTGGATAAGTAGGTTTCCCTTTGAACTTTCCGTAGTGAACATATGTCGGATATACTCGGTCAATCGGTAGATTTGATATCTTTGAACCGTCGAGCTTTGGTGTATACCTAGACAACCATATGTCACACAATTAACCCTTAACCGTCTATGATTCTCACGGTTGTGTTCGTTTTAGCCATGAACACCGCCTGGTTTCATGAGTGCGTAGATCATGGGCCTTTACCTAACATACTCCTTGAAGCGGCTTACACTTCACACTCACATAGGTGATTCCTAAACGTGTCATCTCGTAGATACACTATTTGGTCATATGCCAAACTTAGAAATCATTAAAAAGCTTTAGCTTTATTAACTCGTTAAAAAGCCTTAAGGCCTTATCCTTGTTTTTGAACATTGTCTGATCACGAGAATGGGTTGAGTTATTTGACAATGTTGAACCGTCATTCATAACTTTGTTTTCTCCTTGAACCTAGCTCTTGGGATCTCCAATCTGCTAGGTAGAGTTACCGCCATGATGACTTGTTCTAGGCCATAATCCCATTCCCTTTGTTGATCTTTCAACTAACTCTCTAGTTAAGCCTTTTGTAAGAGGATCCGCGACATTATCTCTAGACCTTACATAGTCACTAGTGATAACTCCACTAGAAAGTAGTTGTCTAACGGTATTATGTCTTCATCGTATGTGACGAGATTTACCGTTATACATAATGCTCCCTGCCCTCCTTATTACCGCTTGGCTATTACAATGTATACATATATGTGCCAACAGTTTGGGCCAAAAAGAATACACTCCAAGAAATTCCGGAGCCATTCAACTTCTTCACCGACCTTGTCTAGAGCTATAAACTCAGACTCCATTGTAGAGCGGGCGATACATGTCTATTTGGATGATTTCCAAGATACTGCTCCTCCACTATTGGTGAAAACATATTCATTTGTGGATTTAGATTCAGTTCATCCGGTGATCCAATTTGCAACAACATATCCTTCAACAACCGCAAGATATTTATTGTAATGCAATATAAAGTTTTAAGTATGTCGAAGACTCATGCATCTTGAGTTTACATATCTGATTATTAGCTACACTTGATGTAGCATCATTATAACAATATGTGTGGATAGTTGGCAACAGTTGTGGCCACAACTTTTAACAATATTTTTTTTTCCAACCATTCCACTTCTATTCAGCAGCTGCACATTCAATAATTCAGATTTCATTGTAACACTCAAGTCTGCTTCTTTAATACCCAAGCATATAGTCCAATTGAGACTTGCTGTCACCAATATTCTTTGCAATAGCAAGATTTACATTAATCGGCGTTTAATACTTGAATGGTTCAAGTACCATTTTAACATAATGAGACTGAGACAATGCTAGGCTTTAAAAAGTTCGGTGGTTTTTAATTCTTGGAATTAAATCGACAACCTCTAAGTCTTTCATATAAAAATTTCTAACAAGCATACGCTTAGTAGCATTTATGTCATTAATGTCTTTACTCATTATCAATAAATAAACAAACAATGACTATATGATTTAGAGAGTTCTTAATGTAAACTCATTTATCACACTCATTAATCTTAAACCATTGCCAACATTGTTTGATCAAATTTAGCATGACATTGTTAGGGGTGCTTGTTTTAGTTCGTATAACGACTTAACAAGTTTGCACACCTTCTTTTCGTTACCAGGAACCACAAAACCCTTACGTTGTTCCATGTAAATTGCTTCCACAAATCTCCATTTAAGAAAGCTGTCTTAACATCCGTTTGATGGATTTCAAGACCATACACATCTGTCAATGCTTCTAATACCCGTATGGATATAATCCTTGTTACTAGCAAGTATGTGTCAAAATACTCAAGGCCTTTTTTTGTCTATAACATTTGACAACAAATTTTGCCTTGCATTTGTCAATAGTGCCATCAACTTTCACTTTCCTTTCAAAATTCATTTGGAACTCAAAGGTTTGTCCCTAGGAGCAAGATCAACCAATTCACATGTATGGTTGTTCAATATGAATTCAATTTTCACTATTGACTGCCTCTTTCCAATATTAAGCTTCAAAAGAAATCATAGCTTCTTTAAAAAGTTTGAGGCTCATTTTCCAACAAAAATATCAGAAAATATAGTCCAAAGAATATAGACATCCTTTGACGTTTACTAGTCCTTGGATTTTCCTTGTTATGTGTACTTTCCTTTGTTTCTTTCCGAGGTCGTTTAGATCTTTCACTAGACGTCGCACATTCCTTTTTATACGGATAAATAGTTTCAACATTATATGATTCAATTACCGTATTAACATGAATGTCAGATTTTCTTATTTGTACACCAAAATTGATATGCTTTACAATTTGTGGCATATCCTACAACGGTTTTAAGTCCTATTTTTACCCTTTGGGGTTTAGGAACTTTCACTTTGGCTAAACAACCCCCATTAGTAAAAGGAGAACTAAAGAAACCAGCTCCTGCTCCTTGCATCATAACCACTTTATCAACACTTAAATTATCAGTAAGAAATTGATGGCCTGAATCTCTTTGAGACTGTTAGGGAAACAGGAAACGTGACTGATGAAGAAGGCTTTGCCATGAACATAGATAACATGGGCATATTTAATGTCCAGCAATTAATATGATCCTCTTCATATAAATTCTTAGCCACTGAATTTTGTAATCAGAAGGACAATCACAAGGAGTTATAGAAAAAAAAAATGTGTCCGTTCACACTTTAAACCTCCAATTAGAATTTTCCTTTAATTTTCATCTCTATCAGTCAGTCGTACCATAGAATGCAATGAACATCCTTACGATCATAAGTTTTTTTTTTTTCCACTTAACCAGAGAATAAAACGGTGAAGTTTTTATATCTTCAAACCTAATACTTTCTGGCACAAATAGATTTAATAAATCGGTGAAGATTTTATATCTTCAAACCGAATGCAGAAACTTATATATACTCGATGAAGTTTTTATATCTTTAAATCGAGTAAACAAATGAGTGGAAAGTTACGAAAACTTTCATCTCAAAACTAGAGTAGGAAATCTGAAGATTTTAATTTCCAAAAAAGTAACTTTTTATTCCTGGAAAAAGTTATATTTTTATCTCAGGAAATAGTACTTTTATTTCTGGAAAAATACTTTTTTTTTCCTTCAAAACAATGAGAACCAATGAAGATTTTATTTCTTCAAACCAACACAATTTACTAACTTCAGCAAAGTTTTGATATTCTTTAAACCGAATTTACTAACTCGATAAAAAATTTATATTCTTTAAACCGAGTAGTAACTTGGAGTAAAAAATCACACAGATTTTAATCTCCAAACAGTGGAGTAGAAAACCACAAAGGTTTTAGTCTCCAAAAAGAGTATTATTATTTTTTTCTCTCAAAAGAGTGATTTTCTTTTCTAAGTAGACTATAAAGAAAAACACTTTCACCGTTGGGTTCCATACTTTCTGAAAATTATAACTGATGATCTCAATGAATGAAATTTCAAGTTAAGTTGCTGAGATAAATTTTCAGCACCTTGCCATGTATTACTAATGTTTCTGCCATAGAATATACTTTGAGATCATCAAATAATAAATATCTACCCTAACATGTATAAAACATGAATTTAATAAATCATAAGGGTAAGAGATTAAATGACAAGGGAGTGAAGAAAATATAACTTAATTTTAATGTCATTCCAATCTCTCCCAACAGTAACCATAACAAACAAATTACTCCCGAAAAGTTGCATCGTTAATTCATTTGATGACAACTCTTCATATTCAGTAAAACATTTGGAGCATATTAATGGAAGAACATCACATTCACTTAAGATCAAATCTTGAGGCATTGCTCCTCATCTGTCACATCAACCATCCTTTCATTTTTTTTTATTTTATTTTTTATTTTTTTTTTAGTCCAAAGCAGGACACAGAAAAATAATATCATTAAATAAAAGACACATGTGAATATCCAGACACTAAGTCAGTCTCCCAACAGACATTTTTTCGAATTTGAAACAAAAACTTTCTTCGTGTCTGTTGCAGCACCAACTAATTTCATTCCATTCGGTGCCAAATTTCTTTTCCAAATGTTATTAGAGCATCAACGTCTCAAGTCTTTCAAATGAGAAAGCTCAAATGACTTCCTAGTCAATCGCTATTTATTTGTCCCTTCCTACATTACTATTTTGAAATCATAAAAAGGGAAAGCATCAATATTATAGATGCTTATCCGTATACTGAAGGGATCTTTCAGATGTTGGTATTGTCCTATTTCATAGACAAAAATTTCCTCTTTCTTGTTTAGTTTCCAATAAACAGAAGAGCGATGAACACAGACTATAAAAATTATAATTTCCTTAAGATTGTTAGTAACCTGTATTCAAAAATATACTTAAACAGAAACAGAAGCAAATTTTAGAAACGAAAATCAGAAGAACAGTATATGAAAATATGTGTAGGAATTAAATCGAGCCCACTGAATACACAGTGTGTCCTTAAGGAAATTATTCCCCTCAATGTAACCGAGGTTGTGGAATATATACTCTCAGGATAGAACGATTTACTCACCGTAGTAGCGGTACTGCAAACTTTGGTGACAGCGAACCACTCGAAGGCTGTAAAATCACACAAAATTTTTATGAAGTGCAAAAGAAGAAGATAGAAGAATTCAGAATTTTTCATTAGGAAAATCTGAAGGGATGACTAGATATTTATAACCAACAACAGGTGTCTGTTAACGAAATATGTGTGTCTTTTCTGAAAAGGCATGTGCCTTTTCGACAAAAAAATATTTTTCCGAAAAAGGCAAAGGAAATAAAACTTTCATTTCCCATTCACACCAAATACCTAACACAATATATATCCAGTCCAGCTGCTTTAGCGGGTGCAAAATCTATAACAAAAATTGAGAAAATGTTGTTGATATGGTATCATATAAATATCGAATGTGAATAAATGCGATTTGTTGTTCAGATAGTTTGTTTTTTAAAAAAAAAAATCAAATAATACTTTAGCTAGTGATAACTAGACAACAATTTCTCTCTCTCTCCTATTTCAAGGGAATATAGAAGACTCCACTGAACAATAATGTCCATAAAATTAGCACTTCCTGTTGATTAGGAAGTCGTCTCCAATTGGACCCGGAGCAGACTAAATGGACTTTTTGCTCAACAAAAATGCTATTGGATGATAACAGTATTTTATCTATCGCGTGTAACAGCAACAATGATAGTACAAATTAATGGATGGGAGGGAACAGGGATGAAATTATCGAATCTTAATCAGAGATTTTTTGTTCGAGCCTTCTGATTTAGTACTGGACGTTATGTGACGAAGTTTTAAATTAGTTGAATCAGTAAATTTCAAATACCGAGTGCATAAAGGAAAAAAAAATACACATTGGTAAACATTGCACCTTATATTAGTACCAAGAAGAGTGGGTCGACATGTTTATTTTGGATTGATATTGCAATTTAGAACCAAAGTCAAAAAAAGAATATTTTTACAGTCATTTTCAGATAAATGGTACACGCACAACGAGTCTTTGAAATGGCGAGTAAACGCCAATCCACTAATATTGAAAATAAAACATTTTTGTGATGCTTGAGTACGTTGAATTTTTTTTTTATTTTTTTTTGACATTTCTAGTAAGGCTTGCAAGTTGGGATAATATGGCAAATTAATTAAGAAAATATACAAACTAAGTCTTGGCTGAGTTTTGTTCTTCTTTTCGGTGGGTTTATTCAAGATTCCGATTTATGAAACTAGAAATGACTTCAAAATTCAAAAACATCGGCTGTTAGATTGAAGGTTAGTACTCCTACTTTTCGTCCTCTTTCTTTTTTCCTTTTTTCCTCTCTTTTAATAATTAGGCCTAATAATTAAGGTGTTCAAGACCGCTTCTTGTGCGATGCGACAATTTCCAAAAGCATTTGTAGATAATGAAGTTCAAGGTCAACCAAGCCCCACATTGAAGATATAAAACTTAGATATATGCGTGAAAAATTACTAAAAATTTCAATAAATTTTATATTTTGAACTCACATTTTAGAACTACAATGGGTTCGGAGGTAACAACATAGAGATTTTGTGCCCGTTATGTTTCCTGTGACTATTCTATCGGGTATCACTACTGTTTAGCTATCAGCAAAGGTATTGGATACCCACCAAAACTTGGATAAGTTAAAAAGTGATTAGCTAGCCTTTTTTTTGTCTTTACTGAAATTTGAACCTAGATCATCCATAATTCTTATCTCACTTCCTTTTTTTCAGGAAGAAGTTTCTACATTTAATGACCGACTTGTTCTATAGAAATGATCGTTTGGTCTGAAAGACCGCAAAGAAACTGAGAGCACAATGGAAGACTATTTTGTCAAAGTCTCGAGTCTTGGAGTACACTACAATGCACAATGAGTAGTATAGTGGAGCATGGAAAAGGAATAATGAAATGGTAATGTGCAATATATTACTAGGATATTTTCACACTAATATTTTAGGTTAAAACTAAAAAAAACCATTGTAAGTCAATAAAAAGTTTAAGGCTTTTATTTAAGGGAGAATAGCAATTTTGGAGCCTCAATTAATGATAAATTATGTTTTTGATTATTACGATATATGATTCAGCACACTTAACCTTCAACTAATTAAAATGTATTTTTGGTCCCTTTTTGTAGAAAATACGTTATATTTGAACTATTTTTAGAAGTATATTACCCTCAAATATATAGTAACAATGCAAGCTTAACATAATACATTGATAATTAAATGGTGGAAGGATTAATAATTCTAAAAATTTGCAAATATTCATAAGAAAGGAGATCAAAAGTGTATATTTCAAGTAATTAAATATTAAACGTACTTCATCAGATATCACAAAAATTAAAATTAAAATGATCTCTAGAAACTTTAGAGAGCCATATTTAACTAATATTCAAGTTGTTCAAAATGTTACATTCATCTAAACTTTTCAGCTCATTTTATTTGAATATTATAAAATTGATTTTTAAACATTTTTCTATATTACTTTTAAGGGTGACACAAGAAACAAAAGTAATGACAACCGTGTGGAAGCAAGACTGACGGCGTAACCAATCTTAAGTAAATCCACGACTAATTATAGCCAGGTGGAGAAAAATGATCAGAAAAGGTTAAGCGTAATCATATTATTAAACTAATCAAATTTCTTTTTATCCCAAAATTTCAACATACTTGAGCAAAACGTATCACTTCTCTCGTTTTTAGATTTCCAAATCTGGTGCGATTTGATTAGCAACAAATTGTCAATTTGGATTAAAGGTTTATTATGATGTAAACGCAGATAGAGGCAGCTGACTTCCATAACTTTGCTTATTCAATTCCCAACCATCCAAAAGTTGAAAAACATCAAAAGAACCTTTCTACGTGTCTACCATAATTATTTCGACTTGTTTGGTTAAAGAAAAGAATGACAATAATCCGATCTGAAAAGTGAGACGATTTTTTAAGTATGGTGGTTAATTTATTTTTTGAAAGATAAATATTAACTCTAGAGCTAATAGCACTTTCACTCCTCAATTATTGTTAAATTTTAATTTTAATTCTTATTTCTTATGATAACTGATTAAACATATCTAACCTTCAATTACTTGATATGCCTTTTTGATTCACAGATTTTCAGAATTATAAATTATTTTACCATTTATTTTTTGTAAGATAGATATTAACTATAGAGCTAATAGCACTTTTACTCCTCAATTATTGGTAAATTTTAATTTTAATCCTTATGATAACTGATTAAGCATATCTAACCTTCAATTACTTGAAATATGCCTTCTTAATTCACAGATTCAGAATTATGAATTATTTCACCATTAGCCATGTGTTATGTTACACTTGTATTGTAACTACATCTGTTTGCGAGTAATAACTTTTAAAAATCGTATAAATATAGCATAATTCATACATAAAGGAACCAAAGGCATACATTTTAATTAATTGAAGGTATGCATTGAGTCATATATTATAGGGACAAATTCAAAATTTACCAATAACCGAGGGATCAAAATACTATTATTCCTTAGACTATAAATACTTAGTTATGATACAGTCCTTCTTAGTTCCCGCGTATGTAATTTTATGACTAGTTTCTGACTTTCTGTATTAATTTGGAGAGTTGTTTGTTTCCTCGACATAACGTATTAATGTCAAGTCATGCAATTATAAGTATCTCACTGCAACTCAACTCTCTTCCAAGTTGTCGACAAATATAGAAGCAAGTAGTAGCTAGCCTATAGTACTCACTTCAGTTCTTAACAAAAGCTTTTACAGCAACATAAATTTTTTGAGAAATCAACGTTCAGCATCTAAGTCGAACGTCTCCTCTCACCTGAAAATATATTCAAGCATTGTGTAAAAGTGATACTAACAACTCCAGTATCATAGTCTTTGGTATCGATATAAAAGTGTCATTATTAGGAGAGAAAAAAACACATATTAATGAGACGTAGCTATCGCTACAAAAAAGCATCCCCAAAACCCCCCAACTGTTTGCGTAGACAAACTTACTATAGAAAGAGCCATTAAAAGAATGATTTACACAATTAAAACCTACCACTTGTGAAGGGCTTGGAACAACCCTGTTCCGGGAGGCTACCCCATTTTAGGAGGCCTTCTTTTTTGTTTATTCTCGCGATCCAACTCATAGCAACGATCTGCAATTGCTCTGAGAAATGCAGGCTCTTGAAGCAGATTTCACAAGCATCGACGTCTTGTGATTTCCTCTCAGTATTTTCTCAGTTGACGTTTTTACAGCCTGCAGTTTTATGCTTTACCTTGGAATAATAGCTTTAAATTACTCCTCTTTCACCAAAGATAACACTGGAATCCCTTTGGTTGAAAAACTTGAACACTTCACTCGCAGCTCATCACCCACCTCAAAGTCCCTCTTTGCACCAGACTGCACCAAATAGGAAAAATTTCATTGAACTTGGAATTAGGATCTCCAGTTGAGATAAACAGGAGAAATTCTATTATGAACATCTAAAAGTGGTGCAATGCAAAATAAAACCTACTAGGACCATCATAATATTTACTACGGCTTTTGTGACTATCAGATGGTCAGACAGAGGTGGATAAAAGATTTAAACTTTATGGGTTCAAAATTTAAGGTTTTTAACTTTGAACCTATTCTATTTTAAAATAATGGGTTCGGACACTAATTGGTGCAGTTCTAATGAATTTTTACATATAGATTTATATTCTACGTCGAAAGTACCGGGTTCAAATGAACCCACTGCTATAAGGCTGGATATGCCTCTGCTTGCAGAGCAGAGCAACGACAAAATAAGAAAAGAATGGCAAATATTTTGGACCACCACTTGCAAATAAGGCGTTTCACATAAAGCAGACTTAACGTAGAAAGTTGAAAACAATAGAGAACCTTTGACACAGTAAAGTCAAACATACCTCAAAACGATACATTCCCCGAAGTCCACCACCCAAATCAAGCACCAAGCCAAGGGCGCGAATTTGATGCACTTTTGCTGTTACTTTCATACCAAGCTTTAGTTTATTAGCGCTCATAGGGGTCCCAGACGTAGCATCATCCTTATCACTTTCATCATCACTTATTAAGTCAAGAATGGCATCGTTGCCTCTTTTGGACATCTTAACATTTCTAGAAGAAAAACCAGATTCCGAAAGTGAGGACGATATCCTTGTCTTATCATATTTAGAAGCACTTTGAGATCCATTATCACCTTTTGAATTCAGACTACCACTTTTTTCCTCCTCATCGCACTCGGCTGCACTTCGGATTAGAACTGCTGGTGTAGCGGACTTCAATCTTGAATCATTTGTTTCGGGTCCCGCAGTAGAACCTTGTTTTTCTTGCTCATTGGATACATCCTCAATGGCAGTCCAAACATTGACCTCTTGCTTAGTAGGGAGAACGGGTTCATCAATAGAAATGCCCGTCTTGGATTTAGGGCTAGGCTGGGTGGCTTTTAGTGATAACTTAATATTACCACGAACGTCCTGTCCTATACACATTAAAGAAAGCTGCTGTCCCACAGATACCACATCTGAAACTCGGGACACCTAATAGTAAAAAGACACAAATTAATCACAAAACAATAACAAGGACAATATTAGCTATTTGACTTATGTTTGTAAAATAGCTTTACAAACTATAAATCTATGCATGACTTAACAATTTTTACATACCTTTGCTGAATGAAATAATTTGAGAGGAACCACGGAAAAAATCTATGCATGTCTTACATAATTCTAGTTAATTTCAAATTTTCAAAGAAAAAAAATTCACTTGCCCTTGAAAGCAATGATATACTAATCACAGAAGTCATGATTATTTCTGTAAATAGTCTCAAGCTCAATTTGCACGGTAGGGGTGAGCAATTGCAAATTAGTAAGGTAATATCAACTCTTGTAGAGTGGGCACTATGACTGAGCGAGTTAAAAAAAGCATTAAGTTTTAAACTGCTAAGATGCTTAGCATTATAAAGTTTTGATCCATCATCCATTAAATAGAAAGAGTTGTCATCACCCAAAATCAAAAGAAACATAAGTTCACTATGGTCCTTCACAAATAAATCCAACATTTTACAGGCTACTAGGTGGTTACAAGTACAACGTACTAATTTCGACCAAAATATCTGTAAACCAACAACACTTAACTTGTTTACTCATCCTTAACCCTACTGCACATACGAGTGCTAGAGAGAGAGGGAGGATGGAGGAGGGAGGAAAAAGAGAACTTACCGGTTCGTGTGACAATTCTGAAATATGTAAGAGGCCCTGTTGTCCACCATTAAACTCCACAAAGGCACCGTATTCTTTAACAGATACAACACTACCTTTATATACACCTCCAATCTCAATTTCACGCCCAATTATAAAATCAACCTGTCAGCAATAAATTACAAAAGATGAATTTGGTTGGTCAGAAACTTTTCAAGGATGGAGATAAGCCAAAGGAAAGTGAAAAACAAGGTATAGAAACACCTAGCAGTTGAGGAACTTTCACGACAAACCTTTTTAATACCTAATTCACCATTCTAACTGATCTGTTCTCCTTACTTCGGTTACATGATTGTGCTCAATCTCTAAGAAACAA
This sequence comes from Lycium barbarum, assembly GCF_019175385.1. Classification (NCBI taxonomy): domain Eukaryota; kingdom Viridiplantae; phylum Streptophyta; class Magnoliopsida; order Solanales; family Solanaceae; genus Lycium; species Lycium barbarum. The sequence goes on along the minus strand of NC_083348.1, from coordinate 104,417,681 downwards.
GTTACATGCTAAAACAAGAGGCAGTTTTTCTCTAAATGGACAAACAGTGGGCCAAACAAATGCAATTGCCATCTAACTGAACGAATAGTAGGTCATCAGAGCAAGACTGAAGTCTTAAGCAGAACCTACGGCAAGTAAACAGAAGGCTAAAAGAAAATTACCTTCTCCAGTACTTTCTCCATCACTGACTGATTTTTTGCAACTATAGTAAGTGTTCCATCACCAACCGAGATCCGTGCACCTACATTATGAATCAGCCAGGAGAAATGAACTCAATCTTAGAAGCGACAAAGGAATTAGCTGGAGAAATTAAAAATGAAAGAACGCCATCACAAAATGTTTACATATGCAAATGCAGTGTGTGGACTGTATGGAATGAAAGGAATCAGAGGTGCTTTGAGAGCAAACAATGTGGTCTACAGAAGTTCAAGATGAATTGTCTAAGTCTTTTTTACTTTTGGTGTAAACAGGTAGTTTTAGTACAAACAGAAAATATTTTTGATGTTTTGGAATTACTGTAAGAGGAAGATCATGTAAGGAACAAGCTGTAAGATGTAACTTTTTTAAGAGGGGCTACACATTTGGATGTAGTATACCTGTGGATATAGATTAACTGTTACCATTGAAACTTAACAAGGCAAAGTGATAATATAGATAAGCAAAATGAAGTAAAGAAAAACTAATTCACATTCAGCACATTAAATGCCAAAATAAGTAATTCTGCAACAAGTTTTAAGGAAAGAAAATTCTACTTAAAAAGTCAAGCAGCTGTGAACATTAGAGCTACATCAATGCTCATAAGCAAGAGAGGGTGGAGTGAAAACATTACCAACCAACCTCACGACCCAAAGTGACCAGGTAAAACAGTAAAAGAAACAGATAACTCAAAATGCAAACTGTTGACTGCACCTGATTCATCTTCAATTTTCCTCCTCAAAGCGCCAACAGGACCAATGAGGCGACGAAGCGCTTCGTTGCTGTATTTTAACGTAACTGTATTTGAAATCAAAATATAAGCAAAGGAGACATGTCAAATGAAGCAGAACTAAAAAGTTTAGAGAAATCTAAGATCAATGATTAAAGGTACTTACCTAGCCGAGGAGAATATCTGTCATCCTGAATGCGTGGAGCACTTATCTCATGCTCCATATGCTCAAGGATTTGAAGCCTCCCCTTAAGTGCAGGATGTAGAGACTCACATATGATATCCAAAGGAATTCCAGCAGGTTTTATATCTAATTGTATTGCAGTTATTCCATTACGGGTACCAGCAATTTTAAAATCCATGTCACCCAGATGATCCTCCAGACCCTAGAAAGTTACTTATTCAAGTTAGCAGAACTCACATCAAATTTAGAGGAAGACAGAGACCAACCTTAGACAAAAGAAAATGCGTCCCAGAGAATCTAGTCATTTAGTCAGTCCATGACTATCTCTATAATGCAAGGGGTAAGGCTTCAACGAAAGCTTCCCCCGAGGATACAACATAAACCAATAAGTCAGAGGAAGAGCAGTAATGTAGACTACATAAATGTTGATGGTAAGTAAAGTTTTGAAGTTGATAACTCTGTTTAATTTTTTTTTTTTTTTTTTTTGATAACTCTGTTTACATGATTTGCAGTTTCCATGACATTAAGGTTTTATGAGCATATAGTTCTGGTATGAAGCAAAATGTATTCATGTAAGTGCAAGTAGCACATCGGCAGAAAGACAAGGTACAGACTGGGAGCTCCTAAAGTTGATGCATAAACAAACAAAACCAAGCTAGAACATGAAACTAATGGAGACACGCAACAGCGCACTCCATAATATAAGTTTATACCAAAACAAAGAAGAGCAGCATTTTTCTTAAATTTGGTGAAATCCTAGAGGAAATAAAAGGTCATAATGAAAAATCTAAAAGTTTCATATTACAATCATTAAGCATGCAAGAGAATATTGGTTGAATAGTAGATACATTTCTTATAGCCTAGGCCTTCAGTGACTGGATGATTTCGCAACTTTAAAGCACATTTTCAAGGTGACCAAAGAAATTGGTCTTACTCCAGTAGCCGGTATTTCATATGGAGCAATATTGAGTTACTATTTGAATTGCAAGTTACTAACAACAACATACGTTTCTCAAAAACAAAACAAAAAAAAAAAAAAAAACAACAACAACAACATACCCAGTGTAATCCCACAAAGTGGGGTCTGAGAGGGTAGAGGTACAGACCTTACCCCTACCTAGGAGGTAGAGAGGCTGTTTCTATAGAACGAATTGCAAGTTACTATCTTGACAAAAAGGTAATAAATCCTAACATCCATTTGACTACTGAACAAGGTCAATTTTACCACCTAGCTTACAGAATATTTACAAAATCTTATCTGTTTGTTTCTTCATCTCTTTGAGGACATTCATTAAATGATGCTTTCTTTTCCCTTTTGTTTGTCCCCTTTACTGAACTTCACAGAGCTAAGACAAACATGCCAAAAGATTGAAACAACAGTTCTCACCAGAATATCAGTTAATATACGATAATCCTTGATTTCACCAGTTGATCGGTCAACTTCAGTAATAAGCCCCACCGACAAACCTGCTACATGTTCTCTTAGTGGAATGCCAGCATCCATCAAAGCCATGCTGCCTGCAGCAACCAAATAAACAGCAAGCACAGTCATAGATCAGAGAAATCTGCTTTGAGATTTGTCCACTAAAAATTGTGAAAACGCCTGACTAACATTTGTCAGATTGAACAACCTTGAGATCAAGCAAATTGAGAAATTACCTCCACAGACGGTTGCCATTGATGTCGAGCCATCAGATGCCATGACTTCAGAATTTATCCGGACTGCGTATGGAAAATCATCTTCAGGAGGTAATACAGCAAGCAGAGCCTTTTCAGCAAGAGTGCCTGTAGAAGATTAAACACCAGTATCAAGAAAATGATTCACAAATTACCCTGGTGATGCTATCATAATACAAAAAAGTAGCATGAATATATATTTGATGAGCAACAGATTTATCATCAACTAGCTGCCCATCTTCACCAAGCAGATTAAATTGGGTGATTATAAACAAAATCAGAACTCTAACTATTAGATCTTTACCAATGCAAAAATGCCTATAAGTTAGCTATATGACAAGGCTCATCACATACGAGGCCACAAGAACTTGTGACCAAACAGTTAGATCGCCTTTTGAGTTAAGCATCATCAAAGCACAATTTCTGAAAGGAGGATAGTAAGGTGCATAAGTCTGCTCTTCACAGCTGCATTTTCATCCTTTGTTTACTTTTTGGAGTTCGTAGCAAATGAACAGAAAGATCAAGAAACCCAAAAGATGATCCAAGTGGAGAAAGGTTCAAAAAATAGAACCAGTTATACGAGATAATATAAATATTTATTAATCAGACATATAGAAATAACGCACGCAACCCTGCCCCCTACTTTAAGAGCTTGCACGAGAGAGAGAGAGAGAGAGAGAGAGAGAGAGAGAGAAATAGGATCTACTCTCTTTTTTCCTTTAACCGGTATTTGGTTTTACATGAAATAAGGAAAAGCAATGAAACAAGACAACTAAGGTTAGTGGGAAAAGGGAAGAGAGTAGATCATTAACATGTCTCTTCCCTCGTGGTCTTGTTTGTACAAAACGGCATGACCATTTCTACATATTGAGGTTGATTACAGCTGCAATTTGACATTCTAGTATTAAAGTCTATTTACAGCTTTCACTAACCTCAGGAGCAGACCATATTATAAACCTGCGAACCAAATAGCTTACCATGACCAACTTCACGCCTATTCAGACCAGTTCGCTTGCCAACTTCATTCGTACAAAACGGTGGAAAACTATAATGCAGCATGAAACGCTTGCTTGAAGGACCGACCAGCGAATCCAGACGTTGAGCATCCCCAGGGGCTCCAAGGGTAACAGTGCAAAGGACCTGTATAAACATCCCATACGAGAAAATGAATGGCAACAAGATTACATATTTGCATGTGATGATAACCCTAAATCATAGTACACCCTGTATTCTTCGTGAAAAATGAACGTACTAACCTGAGTATCCCCTCTTGAAAAGACTGCAGATCCATGCAATACAGGTAAATTACCAGCTTCACAGTACAAAGGCCGAACTTCGTCAAGACGCCTTCCATCCACTCTAACCCCTTCCGAAATGATCCTTCTGCGAACAACCTGATGTTGTCAGAAACTTGAGGAGGTTACCGTCACGAAGTGATAGTCAGAACCTTAGTTTAGGATGTAAAAAGAAGCCCAAACAAATATTCCTCAAAATGCAGTAACTGAAGATTGAATTCTTTATTTAGAATATGTCGATGTTCGCTAATGGACTTATAATTCCAAAACACATGCAACCTACTATTAACCTATTATGAGGGAAATACACACTAGTTTTAAAAAGATCATATGCATAACCTAGAAGGCCAATCATTGACCATGTGTTCCTCTGCAATCAACAAAAGGAAAAGAAGAATCAAAATTCTGCTGTCCTTTGATGATGTATAATAAAATCTCAAAACCGGAAGCACAAAAGATAAACTTCAGCATCTACAAGCATACCTGCTTCCTCACTGTATCAACTGTCTTTGGTAGAATTTTTAGGCCTTCATCATCACCTTCTTCCTCAAGGACTCTTTTAACGTCCTGTGTGATTTTTTCTAAAGCTTCTCCACGCTCAAACTGAGTTAGAATGGAAAACAAAGTATTAATGAGATGGAAAGAAGGTCCCTTCTGTCTTTATCAATAGACTATATAACATGAATAGTGAAAAACAGTTAAGTCCCCAAATTCATCTTGCACTAAGAAAATACGAACCTTTCCATAAGTAGGGTCTGTAAAAACAGCTTCTATAGGTTCTTTGGCCAAATTCTGAATTTTCTCAAATGTTTTTTCGGATACCATAGACAGCTTATACTCTTTCTTCTGCTTACCAGCTTTAGCTGCGAGTCTAATTTGAGGGTCAAGATACTTAACAGCCTGACTATTCAAAAATCAACATTAGTTGTTTGAAGTAGCGGTGCAGTAATGACAAATTGATAGCCAGAAATATCTCACCTCTGGATGAGCAAGTCTCAAAGCAGCTTCCAAATCCTTTTCAGAAATTTCACGAGCTTGGACGTCTATCATCAAAGTTTTATCCCTCGTACATGCATATACCAAGTTAAGATCACTGATGCTAAGCTGCATGACATCCAACATGAAGACTTTAATCAAGGGGAGGACCACAACTACTGTTGAGCATAATTGGCATCAAAGTCAGCAATTAGCATAACGGATATTAGTGGTTGGAGTTGAAGTGGCTTTTTGTTTTATTATCTTAATATGTCGTTCTTCCTAATACTATGTAAGAGAAGTGCTTTGCCTAGTATGCAAATTCTTCGAAAAAGCTTTAGGTTGTAATAGAGAAGCTACAACCTCTGCATGAGACCCAAAGCTCCAAATTCTTACACTTAGTTCAACCATCTGCCATTAGAGTGTAAACATGTACGGCACCTAAGGATGTGTCCTAACTGTCAAAGAAGTTGGAATAGACTATGGGAGACCAGAGTTCATATCCAGGCATCCAGCACATGTAAAAAGACACTAGGTGATTTCTTCCGATCTGTCAAAGCAGTTACCTGGTACCTTTCTTTTTTTTTTTCTGATAAGGTTACTCGGAACCTATAATGGGAGGTAACAGGTACCGATGAATTAGTCAAGGTGCATTGACCTACACACCACCAATATATCTTTTGAAGAAAAAAAAACTTATGTGTGTTATCATGCTTGTTTTTTTATAGTTATGTGTGTTATCATGCTTGTTCCCTATAACAAGCATGTGATAATCACACGAGGCACCTCAGTATGGTAGTCGCTCTCTTTTCTCCTTTTATATGACTTCAAAAGTCATGTTGCTTTTTTTTTGTTTTTTAATGATTGAGAAATTCGTCTGGAGTCAACCCTTAAGACCAACTACAGCCTTCGAAACTAAGGGATAATGGCCCGGCCCCTCTACCCTTCTCCACTAAATACCACACTTAGTTCGCATGGCACGGGACTGAACCTGTGACCTAAGTAACAAGTCCCTCAACCTTTGCCCCTTGAAGCTTCTCTTACATGGAAAATGTAAATATCCAGAAAATCCGTGTTTCTCCACTTGGTTTCGCCTTCAGCAGGGGTGAACGTTAACACTATATCCATGTTTATGCAACTGAGATCTTCGCTGCTAAAGTTATAAAGCGATTTGTTTAAGCTATGTCACACGCCAGGATATCAAGGTTAACTGAAGGTAACATAATTTTTACTCCTGATACAAACTGTTTTCAAAATCTCTGTCAACTTGGCCCATACGCTAAAAATTTTCAGACTTTTCCTAAAAAAGACAAAAAGAACAACAACATACACAGTGTAATCCCACAAGTGGAGTCTGGTGAGGGTAGAGTGTACGCAGACCTTACCCCTACCATGGGAGGTAGAGAGGTTGTTTCCGATAGACCCTCGGCACAGAATATTTTTCCTAAAAAAGAAATTCATGCTAAAGTTGAAACCTTAAGTTCTCATGATGTCAAAGTCGTAACCGCCACCAGAATGAAAGTCGCCTTGATGAAATCGGAAAAGTCTTAATGTAATAAATTTATCCTGGGGATGCCAGCTAATATAAGATATTACCTCATCCATGCTTGGATTTACAACAAATTGACCAGAAATTCTTCCAATACGTATTACTCCAATTGGCCCGCCCCAAGGAATATCTGACAACATTAGAGCAGCGGATGATGCATTTGCTGCCATTATATCTGGATCTTGTTTCCCGTCAGAAGAAAGCACACTTGCCATTATCTTGGGAGGAAAAAGAAAAAGTAATGAGAGACAGAGAAGCTTATAGCCCTCAATGAGTTCAAACAAACTATTACTAGCAATTTTACTGCAATAACAAGACACCAGCTTACCTGCACCTCGTGGTAAAATCCAGATGGAAAAAGTGGTCTTATGGGTCGATCAATAAGACGACCACATAAAAGTTCACGTTCTTTTGGAGCACCCTCTCTCCTCATGTATGTTGTCGGAATAACACCTTGAGCAAATTGTTTCTCTTGGTAATCAACCTAAGAGAAGCAAAACATTATCAGAACTCAATGAACAAAAGCTCACAACACTTATTTACAAGCAAAATAAATAGGAAAATGGAGACAGTACAAAAGGCATGGGAGAGAAGGAAAACGAGAAAAAGGGAAACATGGTCTAATCTGCTCCAAGACGTTGAGTCATAAATAGTACTCCATATAATGTGCAACACCAATTATTATCAATCCATAAGCCACTCTATTGTAATTTGACCTCCTACTGCCATTTGTATTGCCACATATTTCACTTCTCCAACATTACATGAAAGCAGCAGAAACTCCTATGTCTTTTTGTCTGTACTATCAAGCTTGCTGCTTTAACTTTCATTAGGTGAAACACCAAAATGCTACATACCAAAATCTCGAAAGAAAATGTCGGATATCTTGCCCCTATGTTAGAGCTTGATGTCAATTCTATGAAAGCTAGAGCAATAATGCAGATTGAGGGTGTGTTTGGTATGACGGAAAATGTTTTTTCTTTTTTCCCTTGTTTGGTTGCACTAAATATCTTGGAAAAAGTTCTATGGAAAAAGATTTCCTCAAAATAGGAGAAAATGTTTTCCTTGAAAACACACCAACGCATCCCCCAAGTCACCCCCCACACCTACCCCCGCTACCTCCTCCCCCCCCCCCCAAACCTTACCAGAAGTTGCGCGCAAAATTCAAAAACCTCGTAATGTTTGCTCTGAATATATGCAAATGCTCTTAAAATAACATTTTCTAACTTAAAAATGAGTAGAAAAAACACTTATTTCCCAAAAAAATATTAACTTGGAAAACATTTTCCATCATACCAAACACACCCTGAAGTTATGAAAAGTAAACCAGTTCAAAGAATCAAGAAGACTTCTGCAGGTTCACTTTCTTCAAGCAAATATCTTCATTTTATCTATAAGTCTGCCTTTTAACTTTTTTTTTTTTTTACATGATGTTGCATGCAAGGTAAGGCTGCATACAATAGACCTATGATCCGGCCCTTCCCCGGACCCCGCGCATAGCGGGAGCTTAGTGCACCGGGCTGCCATGATGTTGCATATTCAGAGCCTTCATGTGAGCAGTATTTATTAAAAGAAAAAAGGAATTCAGAAATGTGGTGAACTACATACTGTAAGTGGCAAAAAATCACGAACTGCATCGCCTTTAGATGAAGCAACAGTAGACAAAACCTTAGTCTCTTCCATTGCTAAAATTACAGAGCCATTAGCAAACCTCGCAATCTTTCCAGTTTCTAAACTAATTTTGCGTGATCCAATTTCAAATTCCTCAGTAAATGTTTCTAGAAACTTCTTTCCAGCTACAGGTGTATCTGTATCAGCGAGTGATGGTGACGTGGACGAAGCAAATCCAAGACGACCACTACAGATTGTACGGAAACCAAATCTTGGCCATGTGAGAACGTAAGGTATGTTACAGAGAAGTGGATTTACTTTGTTTCTTACAGACGCCATTATTATTAGAGAGTGAAAGGGACAAATGGGAAGTGAAAAAGGTTTTGTAGGGTTTAAGGTTTTTTCCTGTAGTTGTAGTCACTGTAGGAGGCTTGGGGTTTTAGGGAACTCTATGAACCGGTGAAAACCACCGGTCTAATAACCCCAATTGTGACAAATTGGGAGTGGCCTTTTCAATAAAACTAGTAAAATTAGAAGGAAAAAAAAAAATATGCTACAAAAGTCTCTAGAGCGTATAAAATTTGACTGAGTATTATTTAATTTCGGATTTCCTAGTCGTTTTTATTTTTATATAATTAATACCAACATTATTAATTATATGAGTAATGTCGGTATTAATTATATATAAAATAAAAATGACTAGGAAATTCGAAATTAAATAATACTCAGTCAAATTTTATAATTTTAGGAAAAAGTGACAAATTTGCTCCTATACTATATAAATGTCCGTTTGAATTAACTAAGTGTGAATAGCTGATAAGTTTTAAGTAATTTTTTTTTTTTTGGCATAAGCTTTAAGAGTTGAAAAGCATTTTAAAATGACGAAAGGCTCAAATATGTCATCCAACTATCAGAAATTGCTCATTTATGCTACTCGTCAATAGTTTGGCTCATTTATGCATCGAACTATAGGAAATGACTCATTTATGCCATCGAATAATAGAGAATGACTCATTTATGTCACTCATTAATAGTTTGACTCATTTATGTCATCGCTTGTTATCAAAATGACTCATCCATGCCATATTTCATTAGGCAAAAGTCATAGATAGCCCCCTAAACTTTGCCACATTTTCCTCATGACTAATTAAACCTAAACTTGTTCCAATTTGATACCTAAACTACTCTGAATTTGTACTACATAAGCATTTTTTTGACAATCAGGAAAAAATATAAAGAGAGTGTAGTCCACTCGCAATGACGTGGCAAACAGACTAATTAAAAGGTGACATGTGGCATGGGGTCCAAAAGAATTGGGCAACCCATCACTTTAAAAAAAATCAATGAAGAAACCCAACCCAACCCATCACTTTAAGAATGGACACGTGGCAACTTTTATTAAGAAACCCAACCAACCACTTAAAAAACCTGTACCCAACCCAAAACCCAACACCGGTCCGACCAATTTCCCTCTTAATTTTTCACCCACCACCCTCTACTGCCACACACCACCTTCTAGTTCATTCTCCTATTCACCACCGTGTTCCTCCATAAAACCATCACGAAAGCACCATGTTTTTTCATTGAACAACCACGAATCACCCTTAAAGTGCAATTGTCGAATACTGGAGATTTTGCACGCCCATGTACAACTCCGTTAATAAACCAACAAAAATGAGGAAACGCCATTAGAGGGGAGTGGGGAATTCAGCTACTGCCATGGTGCTGCAAACTTTTTAGCCCGAATTAAAAACTCCCATCAGCAAAAATGGAGAAAATCTAATGCTCAACTACCATTCTCCTATCCGTCACTGTTTGTTGCTACACATGAACAATGCGTTTTCTAACTGGGTTTTGCCCAATTTCCAACTGGGTGTCTCTAAATTTGATCAAATTCCATTTTTTCAACTGGGTTTTGCTTAATTTCCAACTAGGGGTCTCTCAGTTTGAACAGAGTTTCCATTTTCCTAAGTGGGTTTTGCTCAATTTTCAACTGGGTCTCTCTCAATTTGATCAAAAATTCCATTTTCTCAATTGGATTTTGCAGAATTTCCAACTGGGTCACAGTCAATTTGATCAAAAATCCTATTTTCCCAACTGAGTATCTCTAGATTTGACCCTAAAAAAAAAAAAAAAAACTCTCGTTTCTCTTCCATACAACGAACCCATTAATTGAATGCATGTGGGAAGAATATCAGTTTATGGTTTTTTTTTTATGGATTTTTTGATTTAAAGAAGAAGAAATTGGGTGTCTTTATTCTTGATGTAAGGAATTTGTGGGTTTCTAAAGTTGAGAGAGTGAAAAGGAGAAGAGAGACACCAATGGAATCACCCTTAAAAGTTGTTCTACCACCAAAGTTTGAGGCTTCACCAATGAAAAAATAGATGCGGATGATGATGAGTTCCACCACCGTCGCACAATGGCGATAGCACGAAATCATGGTAACGAGGGAGGGTGTGGTTCGGTTTTCATTGGTTGCGGTTCCACCACCAACGCCGACCACCGTCCTTATCCCTTTCTATTGGCCGGAAATAGAAACCATCGTGTTTTAATTTGGAATAGGATGGAACGGGTTTTGGGTCGGGTATGATTTTTTTTTAAAGTGATGGGTTAGGTTGGGCAGCCCAATGAAGAAGAAGACCAAAAAAAAAAGGAAAATTGGGCAAAAAAAGCCTCTCACGCGCTTGTGATGTGTGCATTACACACATTTTGCCATGTCAGCAAAAAGTATTCAATAGGTATAAATTTGAAGTAGCTTAGGTATCAAATTGGAACAAGCTTAGATTTAGGTAGCCATGAGGAAAATGTGGCAAAGTTTAGGGGGCTATCTATGACTTTTGTCATTTCATTAAAGCTGGTTTTACAATACCATATATGACACGTGGCATCCAACTAGATTATCGTTTTTGGTGGGTAAGGTGTATGGGTCGGATTTTTTATTAGTTTGGTATTTAAAATTGGGCTGGTTTAATTAAACGACATAGACCTCTAATTGGAGGCCACGTGTCATATCTGGTATTATAAAACCAATGTTAATGAAAAATGGCATGGATGAGTCATTTTGGTAACGGGCGATGCCATAAATGAGTCAAACTATTGATGAGTGGCATAAATGAGTCATTTCCTATAATTTGATGGCATAAATGAGTCATTTCCTATAGTTCGATGACATAAATGAGCCAACTATTGACGAGTGACATAAATGAGCCATTTCCAATAGTTAGATGACATATTTGAGCCTTTTCCGTTGATTTTATAAATAAATAGTTACTTGTTTTGATAGAAATGCTGAAACTGCTAACAAGCAATTAATGTGCTTTGGTTAAAAAAAATGTTGATAAGCTATTCTTTTGTTATAATGATTAAAATAGGTTTAATTTCTTTGCAAAGTATTTTAAATTAAAAGTGTCTCCGTAAAGAAAAGGAGGAACAACGGATACAAAGTGAAGAAAAATATTTTAAATTAAAAAGTATCTTTGTAAGGAAAAGCATGAACGACTGATACAAAGTGAAGAAAAACGTTAGGAATTTTGTTTTGGGAAAGATAATTTGATGATTAGAAATTAATGATAAATAGTAAAATATTTGTTCAAATCAAAAGTGATTAAAAATAAAAAATCATAAGCTGGGATGATCAACTTATGATTTTTAACTACTTTTGACTTATAAACACTTGTTTATATATTTTGGTGTTTACCAAACATAAGCTAAAAGTTATAGTAAAAGTTAGAGGGGTAAACTTGAACAAGTTTTACCTATTCTTTTGACACGTAAAATCCAATCATTTCGTTTTGCTATAACTAAAATAAATACAAGACTATTTACTAAGGCATGAATATGAATGAACTCAAAGTATAATAGAAAATGAAATAATTCAATTCAGGATAATACAGGGATAAATTGGCCATTTATCCTCATTTTTCATAAATCAATCCCTCCCGAGCCTCCAACAAAAGTGTGTAAGGATGCCACTTGAATCATGATGATTTTAAGTTGAAGTTTTGTTTGGACATGCAATTTGATTTTTTTAAGTTGTATTTTTTCTTTTAGACACGAAAAACCCCACAAGCTGTGAAAACCATTAAAACTTTCTCAACTCTTATACAATTTTACCAAGTGAGCAAGTCATAATTCATAATAAAATTAATAAGCCACTAGAAGGCCTTTCTAAAAAACACAACATCTATTGATCAAACTTTAGTTCAATAAAATGAAAAATTGAACATGAGTTGTAGTCTAACTACTCTGTGATAATCCTCCCACATGATTCGTAAGAGTAAATTTGTTATAAATATACTACCAACTTATAAATCTTTTAATATTTGATATAAATAGTTGGTAAATATATATATATATATATATATATATATATATATATATATTTATAAAATATAAATTTATGGGTCAATTTTTACATTTAAAAAATGTGAAATTATGACTTGCCTTTTTGGATGACTACATGTCCAAACCCTACTAAGAGCCTGTTTGGATGGGCTTATGCCTATAAGCTGTTTGCAGCTTATAAACTAAAAAAAATAAGTTGGGGTAGTCTAACTTATTTTTTTTGGCAGCTTATAAGCTGCTTTAGATAAGTTAAGTTAAATAGACCCAATTATTTTTTTGAGCTTATTTTAAGCACAAAATGACTTTAAGTTGGCCAGCCAAACACTTATAAGCCAATCCAAACGGGCTCTAAATACAAATGGAAAGAAAAGAAGATCACTTGGTGGTGGAAAATTCCAAACGAGTATTAAAAAGGAAAGAAAATAAAAAGCAAGCGTCGAGGCTAATCGTGCTCGGCGGACACACACAAACTGATTAAACCCAAACACAAAAAAGTGTTATGCTCAAACTTCGTTGTTCCGCCATGGCCGGCGTTGCTTCTTTTATCTCATCTTCATCCGCTTCAGCATCTTCCATAGCTACCAAAAAGCTCTATTCTCAAGTCAAATCCAATCGGCAGCTCTTCAGTAGCAGAGTATCACTCACAAGTCGAATCCCCAATGCCTCCATTCGATGCTTCGCTTCAACAGCTTCATCCAAAATCCGTGTTCAAAATCCCATCGTTGAAATGGACGGTAATTTTACTGCAGTTAAAAAGCACATCTGTAATTATTCATTCACTAACTCTGTTTTTTTTTCTTTATTTTTTTTGGTAGGTGATGAAATGACTAGGGTTATATGGAAAATGATCAAAGACAAGGTATAGTTATTGCTAGCTTTTTTTAATATACTCCCTCTGTTACAAAATACTTGTCTATGTTTCATTTTCCAGAGTCAAACTACATGAACTTTGACCTATATGTTTTCCACCATATTGATATGACAAGTATTGCAACATATAACTATTTCGTATAGTTTTTGAATATATGTATTGTAGTTTTAAAATATTGAACTAATCTGATCCAATTTAGCTTCGAAAATTAATCAAATTGACTCTCGAGAAGCGAAACATGACAACTAATATGGGATGGAGGGGGTATATTTTAATTTTGTTTTGTCAATTTTCTATCTCTTTCTTATTCTGTTTCTAAGGTTTATCTTTTAACCTTTTTTTTTTTCATCATCTGATGGCAGCTAATATATCCGTATCTAGAGTTGGATACAAAGTATTACGATTTAGGTATATTGAACCGTGATGCCACTGACGACCAAGTTACTGTTGAAAGTGCTGAGGCAACTCTGAAGTAAGTTCAATTCATTGTTGTTTTTACTTCCCTCCTTATGTTTCACACTGAAAAATTCACTGCTATAGGTGATCAAATTTTGTTTTTTCTCCTTCAGAATTGACAACTTATAATTTATGAAAACCGTCAGTTGAAGTAGATTAATGTATTGGTTTGAGAAGTTATCTATCTTTATCTTGTTGCTTTTGTTGTAGTTGCAAATGCTTCTGTATTTCACACCAAAGCTCGTTGTAGTCAAATTGCTCAAAACATTATAGTTCCAATTGGTTTGTACTCTTTGATTGTGCAGGTACAATGTTGCTGTGAAATGCGCTACTATAACACCTGGTCAGTTGTCTTTTTTTCGTCTTCCGGTTTTAGATATGCTTTTAAGAATGTTTAAAGGAGAGGAAATATCTGCAAAATATTTAAATAAAAAGGCTCATGCTTTACTTCAAGTGTTTCATTTGAATGATAGTTTTCCAATTCACTTATGTCTCTCTCAAGGATTTTTCAGAGTACATGAGATTACGTGGAAGGTCGGCAAATTGCACTACAACACTTTCTAATTCACCTACTGTTGATGTTTCAGATGAGACCAGAGTCAAGGAATTTGGGCTGAAGTCTATGTGGAAAAGCCCCAATGGCACGATCAGAAACATTTTAAACGGTGTGCATGCAATTCAATTTTTTAGTACTGCAATGACAATATATATGATGTGCATCCATCATAATATGATAGTGTTTTTCTCTTAATGAGCATCTTATTAATGCAGCAAGGAAACCTTTCCTCATCTATAGATGTTATTATGTTAATCTCATAAAAAGGTCTTCACCTTCATTTTACCCTGTTTTCTTATTTGTTAGGAGTATTTCAGAAGTAGCTGGTTCCCGTTCAAGCTTCTTCTTGTAAAAAGTAGAAACAAATAAATAGATGCGATACTTTTCTAAGTTCATTTTCCTCAGTTGCTAGAAAGATGACACTTTCTGCCTTCAGGTACTGTTTTCCGGGAGCCTATTCTATGCACGAACATTCCCAGGATTGTTCCTGGTAACATTTTCTTGATCTACTTTGTGGTATAAGTCCAATATCATCAGTCTCTTCAGTACTTAACTTCTGAGATCTGCAGGCTGGAAGAAACCCATTTGTATTGGTAGACATGCTTTTGGGGATCAGTATCGTGCCACAGATGCAATTATTAATGGACCCGGAAAGCTCAAAATGGTTTTTGGTGAGCTAATTGATTTCTGTCTGTATTTATTTCATGAGGCAAAACGTACACATGCAAAGCATATTCATGCTAATACTCATTTTCCTTTTTTTTTTTTTTTTGTTTTCAGTGCCAGAAAATGGGGAAGCCCCTATGGAACTGGATGTTTATGATTTTAAAGGTCCGGGTATTGCACTTGCCATGTACAATGTTGACCAGGTTCTTCTTCACTATGCTTGGATAAATGATTATGTTATTTCACTTTCAAGCCTTTTCCTCTCTCTTGTATACTTATTCTTTTTCTTTGGTGAAATTTGCTAGTCAATTCGAGCGTTTGCTGAATCATCAATGTCAATGGCATTTTCAAAGAAATGGCCTCTTTACTTGAGTACAAAAAATACAATTTTAAAGAAATATGATGGAAGGTATCCTTCAATTTATGCTGGTCTAATCATATCCCTTCCAGCCCTCAGAAAATTTCCCCCTCTTCCAATTGAAAGGGGATACTGCTTTGAATCTTCAAGAAATATTTTTTAAGAGTTTAGATGAATTATTCATATGATTGTGTCAGGTTTAAGGACATTTTTCAAGAGGTATACGAAGAGAAGTGGAAGCAACAGTTTGAGGAACACTCGATATGGTTGGTTTTTTATTAGGTTGATGAGCATTTTTTGTAGTTTATTTCTGGAAAATTGTGGCATTATTGGTCAAACACTGTCACCGGTATATAGGTATGAACATAGACTGATAGATGACATGGTAGCTTATGCAATGAAAAGTGAGGGTGGATATGTTTGGGCATGCAAGAACTATGATGGAGATGTCCAAAGTGATCTGCTCGCTCAAGGTGATCCTGATGATTGTACTCTGTGACTTCATTCTGTTCTTCTGAAATTCATGTCTTAGTTGAAGATTTTGATTTGGCGTGAGGATACAGTTACCATATAAACTAGTTAGAGTCTAACTAAGTCTGTCTTGGTTTATGTAGGATTTGGTTCTCTGGGCCTCATGACTTCTGTATTGGTTGGTATCTTCCTGTTAAGCTTTCTTTATATCATATCACACCCATTGGTCTTCTGTATAACATAATGTATCTACTCTGCAGTTATCTTCTGATGGCAAGACATTAGAAGCTGAAGCAGCTCACGGCACAGTAACCAGACATTTTCGGCTGCATCAAAAGGGTCAAGAAACTAGTACAAACAGTGTTGCTTCTATTTTTGCATGGACAAGGGGACTTGGACATAGGTGAGTTGCTGCTATTCCCTAACCCCTTGTTGCTTTTACTAATTGTAAAATTTTGGTCATTGATACTTGGGACATCCCTCTGTCCCCCCGCTCTCTACACAGATGCGCGCACACACTCTAGAGTGCTCTCCTCTTCTTTCCTGAATTTCTTGGGGTTGGGTGAGGTTGCATGTCTACCTCAACAATAATACATTTGCTTGCCCCATCATGTGACTATTACTAAGAGTAGGTCGAATGATGAACTTATTGCCTCGCTTGATTTCATGTTGGCACTATAATTTGAGAGGCAAAATGGATTCCGTATGAAGTTTGTGTTACTCCTGTGTCCCATATCGTGGGTCATGGTTACTTCTTTCCACATATAAAGAAAAGTTAAAAGTTATTCCGGCTCTCCATTTTTGCTCCTCATAAATGAAAGAACTCTCCCTTGCGCAAGAAGTATACCAGAAAAGTTTGTGTTTGAGGGACGTTGAGGAATAAAAAGGCCTATTGTTGTTATGGTGACACGATTTGGTCACTCCAAAAGCAAACTCAAAACTGGTTATATTTTACTTTTAGGGAAGTGGACATTATCTGATTTGGCAGAAAAAATAAAGGTGGCTTTCGCCTTTTAATTCCTTACGCATGAGATGGCATTTCAAGGAGGAAGATCTTAGTTTCTTCAAATGAGATCCTTGTGGGGAGCTGTGTTGCTTCTTAGCAATGATTCTCAGCTTTAGATGCACCACTCAATTATATTTCCTCGTCAATTTTTATGGTATCCTGATTTCAATGGATCTGTGTCTCAATGCCTGAAAATACACACTATTCTCTCTGCAGGGCCCAGCTTGATGGGAACCAAAAGTTGTTGGACTTTGTTCACACACTGGAAGCTTCTTGCATTGGGACAATAGAGTCCGGGAAGATGACTAAGGATTTAGCTATATTAGCTCATGGACCCAAGTAAGTGATGGTTTCCGTTTTCAGTGTCATCTGCACAGAATATATAGTCCTGCTCTTGTTCTTTACTCCACACTTGGAATTTCTGATATCTCCTCCAACTGATCATAAACCTTCACCCTATTCCTGGGTACGGAAAGGACGGGGTCGTCCTTTTGGTATTTGGTACTCAAAAATATTTCATGGAAATGAGATTATTCTGGACAGGGACTTATTATGTGAACAATAAATTCTACTTGATTAAAATAAAATATGTGAACAATAGATTCTATAGCCTAAGGCCTCATTTGTTTTCATTAAGATTAAGACGTCTGAATTTGAATTTGAATGCACATCTGAATGATTAAGATGTTGTGTCTAGATGTGAACACTAAATGATTAAGATGGTTTGTTTTTCAACATCTGAATGTGCGTAATGTATTTATTTAAAGATAATAAATATATACAATTCAAATAAAAAAGTAACTAAATATTAAAAAATAAATATATATCTAATAATTGAAATTATTAATTGATAAAAAATGAAATATTTATGTTCGCTAATGATTGCGGAGATGCTTTGTAGTGGTGGTGATGGTGATGGTGATAGTTGTGATGATCGAGATGCTTTGTAGGGGGGTTAGGAGGGTGAGGGTGGTAGTTGTTGACAGTGGTGGTGGGGGGTTGGGTGGAGGTGATGAGTTGGTGGGGTGATAGGGTGGGGTTGGAGGGGTGGAGAGTGGGGGTTGGGAGGGTGAGGGTGGTGGTGGTTGACAGTAGTGATTGGGGTGGTTGTGATGGCAGAGGTGGTTAGTGGTGGTGGTGGGGTGGAGAGTGGACGAGTGGTGGGGTGGATGGTGGGGCTTGGAATGTTGAGGGTGGTGGGAAGGGTGAGGTTGGAGGGGGTTGTTGGCGTGGGGGTGGAGCCCGTGGTAAAAATTATCCATACAAATATAGCTCTCAACGATAATAAGACTTTTTTCAAGATCTTAATGATTAAGACCTATTCAGATTAAATAAATGGTTAGATCTTAATGTAAATAAATGCACTTGATGGCCCAAGGTCTGAATCATTCAAATTCAGACCTTCGTTGCAAACAAATGAGGCCCAAGTCACCTTGAGCAGTTCTATGAAGAAGTTTTTACCTTGTTACTGATAATTTTTTTTTATGAAAAATGTTTTTGACATTAAGAGTTGATTCAGTTAGCAAAATAAACCAAATGAAGAGGCGTTAACATGAATAGTCTGTGACTTTTCTCTCAATTATAGTGAAACTGAATTTCTGAGTAATTATACGCGTGCAGGGTATCAAGGGAATTCTACTTGAACACTGAAGAATTTATTGATGCTGTAGCACAGAAACTTAAAGTGAAGCTTCATGCCACCACACCTGCTTAAATTATCACGGATTTTGTGTGGTCATGAGAAGTGAGAACACAGAATATGTATGAGCTGAAGGAGATAATGAGCAGCAAATCATCACGGATCTTTTTGCTTCCTAACCATAACCTTCACTGTGAACATAACTCTACGCACTGCCCATTGACATTCTTTACTCTAGTTTTTGTAATCGTTCGGATAGGAAATAACAGGTATTCAAAGGGTCCATGCTTACTGCTCCTCAATGGGCCGTGTATATCATCTCGTTTGAATTGGGATCCTTAAATAAAAATCCATTTTTCGAGTCCATCTGTCAGCATTATGTCAGTGGTGGGGGTGCTCCCAGATGTACTTGGTTACTATTGCAAAAATCAGGCAAGTCTCAGCAAGGAGGCATAGCTACTCTTTTTTTTTTTTTTTCGTTGTATTCATTTTTTTTCCAGCTGTATACATTTTTTTCGTTGTATTCATGAATACAACGATTTTTTTTTCTTTTTACACTGTATTCATGAAAATGACTATCTGTATTCATAAACAGGCTCGTTGTATTCATGAATACAACGAGTAAAACTGAATACATAAAAACATAGATACTCCAAAAATTAACAAATACACCCTAAAAAATATGAATACAATCTAAAATATTAACAAAAAAAGCTCAAAAGAGTGAATACAATCGTCTTATTCATGAATACAACAACACCAACCACTAGTTTTGGCAAGATCTGCTGGAAATTTCACAATGACGACGGTTATGCTAATAAGTACACCCTAAAAAAATGAATACAATCGAAAAATTTAACAAAAAAAGCTCAAAAAAGTGAATACAATCGCCGTATTCGTGAATACGATAACTTCTGGTCAAATTTGATTGAATCGCCGTATTCGTGAATACGATAACTTCTGGTCAAATTTGATTGTTTCCGTCCAAATCTGACACCGATGCTACCAGATTTACGAAAACATCATCGTCACCAACAACTGCCGTTGTTAAACGGAGATTTTAGAGAGAGAAGATAGTTGAATAAGAAGAAAAAGGTGGGGGTACAGAGAGAGAAGATAGTTGAATAAGAAGAAAAAGGTGGGGGTACAGAGAGAGTGAGTCAAAGAAGAACGAACATTTTCAATGCTTTTTTCTTTCTTCCCTTTTTCTTTTTTACTTTATTTTATTTTAATAGTTATTAAGTGTCATTAAGATACAATTATTAGCTATGAGATGTAATTAATTGAAACTATAACTACTAAATATAATTAGATAGTAATAGTTAGTTACGTCCCGTAATTATCCCTAGAAAGAACCATATAATTACTTATGCATGCTCCTCTTTACTCTGGGCATATAGCTCAGTTATAGAGCTCAATTCTTGCAATTGGGTTTAATTTGTTACTGATTTACTGTTACACTTTTTGTTGCAAATTAAGCTTTTACTTGTCCGTTCTCCGCCTCGTCTTTTTAGCTGTGAAGTGTTATCTATTCATTCATCTTTTCATTCTAAAGAAATGATGAATCCGATAGTATTTTCAAACTAGTATAATAGCCTGTTTGGCCAAGCTTTTAAAATTTGCTTATTTTAAAAAATACTTTTTTTTAAAAGTACTTTTCAAAAAAGCACGTTTAGCGAAAAACAGTTTGTGTTTGGCCAATTAATTAAAAAAGTACTTTTGAGCATTCATTAGTGTTTGACCACACTTTTAAAAAGTGATTTTATTTGTATTTTTCTCAAAAGTAATTTTCAAAAAAGTGTTTTCGGGCAAAAGCTATTTTTTTTAGCTTCTGAAAAACTGCTTCTGCTACTCCCCCAAAACACTTATTTTCTCCCAAAAGCTTGGCCAAACACCTCACTTTTTTTCAAATAAGCACTTATTGAAAAAATAAGTACTTTTGGGGGAAAAATAAACTTGGCCAAACAGGCTATAAGACCCTTTTAAAAATATAAACATATTATTGCCTCAAACGGATTGAAAAGATAGCCTTCTAAATGAAATGCATAAAATTACAAACAAACGTAAAATTTAAATGGTTTGAGTTCGAAAAAACTAATGAAGTCCAAGGTCAATGCAACAACATCTTCGTTAAGTTCAAGTTCCAAAAAGAGTTCATACCACTAGCGCGTACTAAATGTAGGTGGTAGTCTGTGATTTCTACATCACCAATAGACCTCATAGCTTGGTTCCACTTATAAACATTGCGAGATCACCACTTGAATGATGGGTATGTTGTTTACCCCAGTTTCGGGAAACTAATTGAATTTATAAGTGGGTATAGGATATGTGTTTAAATCTCAATTAATATCGTAGGGGATAGAGTATATGGATGTGTAAGAACGCAATTGATGAAGAGTGTTGATACTTGTTGAATGACGTGCAATATCTATTTGGGAAAATACAATAATGATGCAAATGGTCACTATGGACCAAATCAAATTTGAGAGAGAGAGAGATTGTATATATGCTTTGATGTTACAAGTGTTCTTGAAAATGAATAAGCCAACCCCTTCAAAGGAAGGGAATGAGTCCTATTTATAGGGTTGCCTCCCAGGGCCTTATACAATACAAGTCATTAAACTAATAATAATAATAAGGCCAACTCTGAACGGATTTGGTGGGATTAGGTTGACCGTACGGTCTGACACACGCATGGTTGGTGGTTGACCATGGCAGGACGCCACTGACGTATGACTCGTGTGCAACGGCTGTACCGGACCAACGACACGAACACTCGGGGTAACGGCCTTGAGCAACTCGGTGATGAAGGACCCGGACCAAACGGTCATCTCGCTCAGTTCCGGACAAGCGTTCCTCCGGTTCAGAGCGAAAGTCTTCATGTACGCTCTTGCTCCCTTCTTCCTTCGGTTTCCCGTTCACCGGTTTGACTTATATCCGGTTTTTACCGCATACAGATAGCCCCCACACTTCCCGCATCACCGATCTATCGGAGTAACGGGAAGTGGATAAACCACGAAACCGATGACTCCGTTGGTTCGTCGTTATCTTCTCATTTTGGCGGGAACAGTTGCGTCACATTCCCCCTTTATCGGCCACGTGTCTTATCTTGAATGGTCGGTTCTAACAACCGCCGCACGCATGTCGCTTCGAGTCGTTTCTCATTAATTACGGGGGACACGTGGCATTCCCCGGTTGGCTGGGGAACCGTAACCGTCACAGTTCCACGCCTATATAAGGCTCTTCTCCCCTTCATTTCAACACTTTCGCGACCCACTACTTCTTCATCCTTCACTCTTCTCAGCATTTCCTCATCTTCACCACATTTAGTAGTCTTCTACAACCAATCTGTCGTCGATTTATTGCATACATTACGCGAAAAGGGGGCAATTTCGTCACCATTCCTGCTAACCGTTCTCATTTGAGCGTTGTTTTGCGCTTCGTTACTTCTCGAATCACCAGTTCCCCCAATCTTCTTGAACTTTTCTTCTGAGTCCCCTTCCTTTCATATCTTCCAAAATGTCTGAAACCACTTCCCATGATGTTCCGTCGGTTTCATCTCCGGGTTCCGAGCCTGCATCTCCGGCCAAAACAAAAAGCACTTTTGAGCCCACGGCCTCGGATATTATACCGGCAAAGCCCAACTTCAACAAAGATCTCGAGGTTGAAAAACCCTCCTCGGTGTTCGATAGGGGATTCGATGTGAGGCGATACCCCTCGTCCATTACTGAGGAAAGGCTAGACATAGTCCGGGTCGACTACGGGTGGGACACTCGTCCGGTTCGAGTTTTTTCCCCCGGACTAGATGAATCTGTTGCTGGCCACCGGGAAGGGTTCCTGTACGTGTACACTTATCCTTTCACTCTCAAATTCGACCCACCGGTGGATCCGGTCATGATCGACATGTGCCGGACTTATGGCGTGACGTTGACTCATATCAGCCCGATCGTTTGGAGGGTCGTAGCGTGTCTCCGGTTGTTGGCCAACAACGCCGAGAAGGAGTTCACGTTGGCCCATCTGATACGCTTGTATTCCCCGAGGCTGTTTCGGGGTGGCGTAATAAAACTGGCCAAGTGTAGCCGGAACTCTTTCTTCTCAAAAATGGATGAAGACAGAGATAGGGGTTGGCTAGAGCGGTATGTCCGGGTGAAGACCGAGGACATTATTCCGGCCAGTCACATGCCCTTCCCGGAGAAATGGAACAACAAGCGTAAGTTCTGAATTTTTAAGTCATTGCTTCTGCATGTTTCGTCAAATTCCGATCTCACTCTCTCACCGTTTTCCTTATTTTTGTCAGCCAATGGAT
Organism: Lycium barbarum; assembly: GCF_019175385.1. Taxonomy (NCBI): domain Eukaryota; kingdom Viridiplantae; phylum Streptophyta; class Magnoliopsida; order Solanales; family Solanaceae; genus Lycium; species Lycium barbarum. The sequence continues at coordinate 104,394,791 of NC_083348.1, read as the reverse complement.
ACATGCCCCCGGTCGTTCGCAATCTGAACGAATGGGTTACGACCCTCCTCGGCCAATATGACTATGACGACCGGACGTGGGACCACCTGTCTCGCGGCCGATGGGTTGCCCAGAACCACGGTAGTACTTCGCTCCTACCCATATTCGCCATGGCTTCTGCTATCCGTACTCATTGTATCTTTAACTTTTCAGGTTTGCCTAAGGGCTCGGTAGCCCCCAGATCGGAGTCGATAGCTGAACCCACAGCGTCAGCGTCCGAGTTTGATACAGCGGGTGCATCTCGTGCCCTCGCTGTTGCTACTGCTGCCAAAAGGAAAAGGCCCTTGGACAAAAGTCAACAGTCGAAGAATAAAAGGGCGAGAAGCGTTACTCGGCCCTTACGGGACGAAACAGAGCCCGACATTATAGTTCAGAGAGTCGATGCCGTACCTTTTGTGGCCCCGATACCGAAGGAGTCTGTCGTAGTTGCACCTCTTCCTTCGGTCGGTGAAGGATTTTTAGTTCCGGCTTCTCATACAGGTGCAGAAGAAATCCTTTCTCCAGCTCTTTTAAGGTCGATTGACTTCGTCGACATTTCAGGTGAAACCTCCTCCGAAGAGCTTCCCCTTCAAAGGACAAGAAGACCCAGGGAAGCGGCAGCTGCTGGAACTGGCCAAAGGGCTGAGCCGGTCCCGGAAGTCGAAGTTCCTACTGTCATTCATCCGGATCCCGAGCACGAGTCTGCTGCTACCACGGGGCCCTCGAGCTTTGCTGAAGACACCGGTGCCGTTCCAAGTTCTTCGACTCCGGCTCCGAGACCTGACGATTTTGAGGATATGTTTTCGGGGACTCCTCCCGCTACCGGCGAAGTCGCAGGATTCGGGCATCTTACGATCCCTCGGGCCACGAGACCTGCCAACCGGACCTCCGAATCTGGGACCAGGGATGGCTTGGTGCGCATCTTTCCGGCCCCAAGCGTGGAGCCGAGGAGAACAAGATCGGCTGTGGTTACTGTCCCCGAGGACTGCAGCTTTCTTTCCCGCCCGGTGGGTGTGGCCAGTTACCTGAGGCCTCTTATCTCGGACTCAGATAAGCAGAAGATGACCGGAGTCACTTGGCAGTGCCTTATCAACGAGAGTATGCACGCGGCCAACCGGGTAAGATTCTTGATCGTCTTTGTATAACTTTGCTGGTAACCTTAACCTTGCCTCGCTCGCTTTTGCTGATAACTTTTGAACTTACTTCATTTTGCAGAGTGTGGTGCTCGCCAACGAAGCCTTTATCCGTGCCCAACAAGAGATGGACGATCTTAAGGGCCAATTGGACGCCCAGGGCCGAGAAACGGATAAGTATGTGCATTTTCTTCGGGAGAAGGAGGAGGAGCTGAGTCGAGCAGTTGCTCTTTCCCATCTTCGGCCCGAGCTTGACGCAGCAAAGGCCGAGAACTGTCAGCTGAGGAGTGAACTGGTCGCCTTGACCGAATATAACCGGAGCCTCGAAGCTGAGAAAATCGGCCTCAACCGGGATAACACTCAAGTTTTGTCGAAGCTGGATGAACTTGAGACCGCTTTCTCCTAACTCCGTGAGGAGCTGGATGTGGTAAAGTCAGATGCTTCCAGCTTGGCCGAGAGGAACCGGCTTCTTGAATCTGAGAGTGCCTGGTATCATGAGCGTGCCAGGGTGTTTAAAGAGAAAGCAGAGACCAGGTCTCGGATGTGCGAGGACCTGAAGAACGAACTTAAGGAAATAGCCGTTGCAAACGACACCCTCCAGGCCGAGCTTCAATCGGCCATTCAAATGCAGAATGTTCTTGGGGAGGCTCGGGATGCTCTTGAGGCAAAGCTGGCCCAGGCCGAGGCTGAATTGGATGAAGCTCAGAGAAGCGTGGAGACTGCCGAGGCTCAAGTTATCATTGTTGCTCAGTACGAGAAATGGAAATCTCGGAGGATCACTCTTGAGCAAGCCGAGCATGGCTTTTTTGATATTCCGACCCTTATTGCCGAGGCCAAGAGGATCGAGGAAGAGGCCAAGGATGCCCTCGGTTCTGACTCTGATGATTCCGAGCGGACGGTGTCCGATCATTCCGGCTCCAGCCATTCCGGGTAGTTTAGGGCCTGTATTTGACTTTTATCTCTTCATTTTTTGCCTTTGTAGGACTTTTGTTTTTGATGTAAAAATATCCCTTATATAAATGAAAAGTGCATCTTTCTTGTTTCTTCGTTTTGAATGTTTGCTATTATTTTTGCCATGATCGTTGGTCCGTTTTAGGACAACTCGACTCATAGTCGTTAATTTACCGTGCCCGTAGGACTTATCCGATGCTTCATAAGTTCAGACATCTCCGAATTACGGTAGGCATTTCTTTTAGGGTCGGTATTTTTTCAGCCTTGGCTAAATTTTTGACGTAGCAGTCCCCGTTTGGGGGAGTTCGTCAAATTTTGGCTCGGATCGTTGTGACATCGTTGCCTTTGTCGAATTTCGAGCGTAGTACTCGGCATAGAGTACGTGAATGGGGCAGTGCCGGAATACAGCGGTTATTATCGGGGCAAAGTCCTTTTAACTGAAAGACACCCGAGATTTTGCTATCTAAACTTTTGATAACTTTGTGTTTGCAAAATGTTTGTACATATGAAAATTTTAATTCCTTCTGCCTTTGCCGTAGCAAATATACAATCAGACACGATTCATTATGATCGTTTGGTCCTTAAATCGAAGGCTATGGCCGGTGACCGGGTCTTGGTTTTGCCGTAGCAAATGCTAAATGGGACACGATTTGTTATGATCGTTTGGTCCTTACATCGGAGGCTATGGCCGATGGTCGGGCCTTGGTTTTGCCGTAGCAAATGCTAAATGAGACACGATTCGTTATGATCGTTTGGTCCTTACATCGAAGGCTATGGCCGATGGCCGGGCCTTGATTTTGCCGTAGCAAGTGTTGAGCTTCTCCTTCTTCTTCGACCGGGATCGTCTTTGATGCGGGCATAGTATTCCCCCAACACTTATCCGAGCTGCAAGGTCGGGTGAGTGCTATTAAGTCCCCGATCGGAGGATGCGGCCTCGGATTTCCGGGCGCTGGTCTTTTATCTTTGTCGAGTAACACGTTGTACTTGTTGCCTCATTAAAAACCTTGTCGAAAAACCCATTCTGGGACAAAACCGTACTAAGGAAAAGAGTGCAACACGTGTTTTCAGGTCTAAATTCTAATTTTATCCCATTCCTGACTCCCTGCAAAAGAGAAAGGTTAATAAGAGAATACGGGGAGGCCATACCTTAGTAGTAGTATCTTTTCAGATGAGCCACATTCCAGTTGTTACGCAGGCGTTGCCCATCCATGGACTCCAACTGGTACGATTCTTTGCCCGTTATACCGGTTACCTTGTACGGGCCTTCCCAGTTCGGACCCAACTTTCCCTCGTTGGGGTTCTTGGTGTGTAAGGTAACTTTTCGAAGCAACTCTCCGACTTGGAAATGTCGAAAGTTGGCTTTTCGATTGTAGTATCTTTCCATTCTCTGTTTTTGGGCCGCTATGCGGACCGATGCGTTTTCGCGCAGTTCATCTGTGAGGTCGAGTTTCACGGCCATAGCTTCCTCATTTGATTCCTCGGTAGTATACCTGAACCGGAGGGTTGGTTCGCCAACCTCCACGGGGATAAGGGCTTCTGCCCCGTAAACCAATGAGAACGGGGTTTCCCCCGTGCTCGATTTGGATGTGGTCCTGTAAGCCCACAGCACCTCCGGCAATATCTCTTTCTAATGGTGCTTTGATGCTTCAAGTGTTTTCCTCAGATTTTGGATTATCGTCTTGTTCGTGGATTCTGCCTGTCCGTTTGCACACGGATGATACGGCGTTGACACGATTTTCTTGATCTTCAATCCTTCGAGAAAATTATTGACCTTGCCACCCACGAACTGAGGACCATTATCACAAGTTATCTCAGTCGGGATGCCGAAACGGCAGATGATGTGATCCCATATGAAGTCGATGACTTCCTTCTCTCTGATTTTTTCAAAGGCCTGCGCTTCAACCCACTTGGAAAAATAGTCAGTCATAAATAAAATGAAACGGGCCTTACCTGGTGCCCAGGGTAACGGACCCACAATGTCCATTCCCCACTTCATGAAAGGCCAAGGTGAGACCACCGAATGCAGCAACTCCCCGGGCCGGTGAATCATCGGAGTATGCTTCTGACATCAGTCACATTTTCGGACAAAGCTTTTCGAGTCTTCGTCCATCCGGTTCCAGTAGTAACCGACCCTGATAATCTTTCGGACCAGAGCTTTTGCACCAGAGTGGTTGCCACAGGTTCCTTCGTGTACCTCTCTCATCACGTATTCCATTTCACCGGGGCCCAAACACTTAGCCAGGGGACCGAGGAAAGAACGTCGATACAATTGGCCGTCCACTAAGCAAAAACAGGCAGCCTTGGTTCGTAGTGACCGTGATTCCTTCGGGTCATTTGGGAGCTTACCATCACGCAAGTAGTCAATGTACTTATTGCCCCAATCCCAAGATAAGCCCATTGTGTATATTTCGGCGTGTCCGCTTTCTATGGCCGTGTTTGATAAGTGCACCGTTGCCCCGGGGTTGACTTCCTCCCCCTTGACCGAGGATCCCAAATTTGCTAATGCATCGGCCTCGCTGTTTTGCTCCCTCGGTATGTGTTGCAAAGTCCATTCTTTAAATTGATGAAGCACCGCTTGGGTTTTTTCGAGGTACCTCTGCATCCGTTCGTCTTTGACTTCGAATACGCCGTTCATCTGGCTTGCGACCAAAAGCGAGTCGCACTTTGCTTCGATTATTTAGGCTCCCATGCTTCGAGCCAATTCCAAACCTAAAATCATAGCCTCATACTCGGCTTCATTGTTAGTCAATTTAGCAGTTCTAACGGATCGTCGAATGACATCCCCGACCGGGGATCTAAGGACAATCCCTAGTCCGGAACCTTTAAGGTTCGAGGCCCCATCCGTGTATAGAGACCAAATGCCCGTGGCCTTTCCCGAGGTCAGCAGAAGTTCTCTTTCGACCTCGGGAACCATAGCCGGGATAAAGTCTGCCACAAAATCGGCCAAGATTTGGGATTTGATGGCCGTTCGAGGTCTGTACTCGATATCATAACCGCTAATTTCTACAGCCCATTTCGTTAATCTACCTGACAACTCCGGTTTATGCATGATGTTTTTCAGAGGGTACGTAGTTACTACACATATGGGGTGGCATTGAAAATAAGGTTTGAGCTTTCTGGAAGCGCTTACCAGTGCTAATGCCAATTTTTCCAAATAGGGGTAACGGGTCTCCGCATCCCCCAAAGTTATACTTACGTAATAGATAGAGAATTGCGTACCTGATTCTTCTCGGACCAAAACGCCACTTACCGCCACTTTGGAGACAGCTAGGTAGAGGAAAAGCGGCTCGTCTGCCTTCGGTGTGTGCAGCAACGGGGGGCTAGACAAGTACCTCTTCAATTCTCGTAGAGCTTCTTGGCACTCCGGTGTCCAGACGAAATCGTTCTTCTTCCTGAGCAAAGAGAAGAAACGGTGGCTCTTGTCCGAGGACCTCGATATGAAGCGACTCAACGCCGCTATCCTTCCGGTGAGCCTCTGTACCCCTTTGATGTTGTTCACAACCTCGATATCCTCGATGGCCTTGATCTTGTCCGGATTGATTTCGATTCCCCAGTTTAATACCATGAAGCCCAGAAATTTACCGGACCTTACTCCGAAGGCACATTTTTCCGGGTTGAGCTTCATGTTGTATTTGCGGAGCACATCAAAGGTTTCCTGCAAATGCTTTAAACGGTCCTCTGTTTCCAGGGACTTAACAACCATATCGTCAACATAAAATTCCATCGTTTTCCCTATTTGTTCTTCGAACATTCCATTAACTAGGCGTTGGTAAGTTGCACCGGCATTTTTTAGTCCGAAAGGCATGACGTTATAACAGTAAGTCCCATATCGGGTGATGAAGGATGTTTTCTCTTGATCCTCCGGGTGCATCCGAATTTGGTTGTACCCGGAGTAAGCATCGAGAAAGCTTAACATCTCATGTCCGGCCGTCGCATCAATCATTCTATCGATGTGAGGCAGTGAAAATGAGTCATTCGGGCATTCTTTGTTTAAATCCTTATAATCGATACACATTCAAAATTTATTACCTTTTTTGGGCACTACCACCACGTCAGCAAGCCAATCCGGGTACTTCATCTCCCGGATGGAACCTATTTTTAAAAACTTTGTTACCTCGTCTTTCACGAAGGCGTGCTTTGCCTCCGCCATGGGCCTTCTTTTTTGCTTCACTGGGGAAAACTTCCCGTCCAAGCTGAGCTTGTGAGTTGCTATTTCCGGTGATATACCTGTCATATCTATATGCGACCATGCAAAGCAATCGGCGTTAGCTCGAAAAAACTCAATTAATTTGCGCCTGAGCTCCGGGGTAAGCCCTGTGCCCAAGTATACCTTTCTGTCCGGTAAGTACTCGAACAGGATGATATGCTCCAGCTCCTCTACGGTTGACTTGGTTGCATCCGAGTCATCTGGCATGACAAATGATCTGGGTACCCCGAAATCATCCTCTTCATGCACTGGATCCGACCCGGTATACTTTGATTGCTATTGGGGGAGTTCGTCTCCGGTTATGTCCTTTTCTCCCTGAGCCGGCTCCTTGGGCCGAGGCGCCGCTTCCTCTACTGCGAACATTTCCCTTGCTGTGGGCTGCTCACCTCGGATGGTTTTCACCCCCTCCGGGGTGGGGAATTTCAGCAATTGATGCAGTGTTGAGGGTACCGCCCTCATGCTATGTATCCAGGGTCTGCCCAATAGCGCATTATATTTCATGTCCCCTTCGATCACATAGAACACCGTTTGTTGAATGGTGCCATCCACGTTCACGGGCAATGAGATCTCCCCCTTAGTGGTTTCGCTAGCCATATTGAACCCGCTGAGTACCCGGGACACCGGTACGATCCGGTCGAGCAGTCCCAGCTGTTCGACCACTCTCCATCGGATGATGTTGGCCGAGCTACCCGGGTCAACCAAAATATGTTTAACCTTAGTTTTAAAGATAAGCACAAAAATTACCAGTGCATCATTGTGCGGTTGAATGATGCCCTCTGCGTCTTCGTCATTGAAGAAAATAGAGCCCCCAGTTGAGTGATCTCGGATGCGTTTTTCATGAACGATAGAAACCTTTGTCCGTTTCATTACCGGCCCCCGAGGGGCGTCAATACCCCCAACTATCATGTTGATTGTATGCTGGGGTTTGGCCGGCTCGGCCCTTCAATGAGCTTCTCTTTCCTTGTAGTGATTTTTGGCTCGCTCGCTCAGCATATCTCGGAGATGACCGTTTTTCAGTAACCGGGCTACCTCTTCTCTCAACTGGCGACAGTCCTCGGTTCTATGACCATGGGTTCCGTGATATTCACACACCATGTTTGGATCCCGTTGGCCCGGATCTGACCTCAGCGGTTTCGGCCATCTTACATCCGGGACGCGGCCGACGGCCGAGACGAGGCCCGAAGTACTAACGTTGAAGTTGTACTCCGAAATTTTTGGCGGACCCTTATTACCGGCAGAACTTCGATCCGCTTGCTACCCCGACCTGAGAAATGGCTCGGGCTCTCCCTTGACTTTTCCGACCTAAAATTTTGTCTCTCCGAATGGGAGTATGGCCGAAACCTTTCCCTCAATGATTCGGCCTTTGTCTCATAACCCTTCCTTGGTTTTTCAAAACTTCTATCCATTTTTACCGGGACCGGGGGGAGTTCGAACTGATCATCCTCCACTCGAATCTTCGATTCATACCGATTATGGACATCGGCCCATGTCACAGCCTCGTATTCCCGCAAACTTTCTTTTAATTTGAACGAAGCAGTTGAACTTAGCACGTTGAGCCCCTTTATGAAAGCTTGCGCGGCCCATTCTTCTGGAACCGGGGGGAGTTCCATCCGTTCCCTCTAGAACCGATTGACAAACTCACGCAGTAACTCATCGTCCCTCTGGGTTATTCGGAAGATCGGCCTTGTGGGCCTGCACCTTTTTGGCACCTGCATGAGCCTTTACGAAGGCATCAGCGAGCATTTTGAAAGAAGTGATCGAATGCTCGGGTAGGTGGTCATACCACGTCAACGCTCCCTTTGACAGAGTCTCCCCAAAATTTTTCAACAGCACTGACTCAATCTCATCTTCCTCTTTATCATTGCCTTTTATGGCACAGGTGTATGAGGTCACGTGTTCGTGCGAGTCCGTCGTGCCGTCATATTTCTGTATATCGGGCATTTTGAACCTCTTTGGGATCAGTTTCGGGGCAGCGCTCGGAGGAAAAGGCCTTTGGATGTACCTCTTCGAATTCGGCCCCTTCAGTAAAGGCGGAGCCCCCAGGATCTGGTCCACCCGAGAATTGTATGTCTCGACCCTCTTTTCGGTTGAGTCCACCCGTTTCGCCAAAGTTTCGAGCATCTTTAGAACCTCGGTAGAAGAACCGGCTCCGGAGCCGTCGCTCTCAACCATTCGTGCCTCGTTTCTTCTGGTTTCGGCAGTACCCTTTGCCTTTTCCGGCTCTACTTCACCTTTTCACTCTGCAACCGGGCAATTGCGATTCCTTGCTCGGCGATCGCCGCTCTTTGTTCTTGCAACATTTCAAAAATTAAACGTAAGTTAACATTGTCATTTGGTGCATCCGGTTCTCTCCGGCCCTGGGTCCGAGACAATGTAACAGAATTGTGAGTATTTAGAGGATTAGTGGCCGGTAGGGCGGCATTCTCCTGGTCCACGGTATTTTGCCGGTTAAGTCCCTCCCTCGAATCGACGAGGTTCGGGTCGGCGGGATTTGGCAATCCCCGTAGTCCGCTGCCTTCATTTTCCGCCACAATCTCGGTGTTGTTGACATGGCCGGATTGTTCGATGTCGGCCATTTAGTCCGTTCTCGTAGAGACGGGCAGGAGATGTTTTTGATTTTGACGAATATGATAGAAATCAAGACCAAAGACCACTATTATCCTAGCCCCACGGTGGGCGCCAAACTGTTTACCCCGGTTTCGGGAAACTAATTGAATTTATAAGTTGATATAGGATATGTGTTTAAATCTCAATTAATATCGTAGGGGATAGAGTATATGGATGTGCAAGAACGCAATTGATGAAGAGTGTTGATACTTGTTGAATGAAGTGCAATATCTATTTGGGAAAATACAATAATGATGCAAATGGTCATTATGGACCGAATCAAATTTTAGAGAGAGAGAGAGAGAGAGATTGTATATATGCTTTGATGTTACAAGTGTTCTTGAAAATGAATAAGCCAACCCCTTCAAAGGAGGGGGATGAGTCCTATTTATAGGGTTGCCTCCCAGGGCCTTATACAATACAAGTCATTAAACTAATAATAATAATAAGGCCAACTCTGAACGGATTTGGTGGGATTAGGTTGACCGTACGGTCTGACACACGCATGGTTGGTGGTTGACCATGGCAGGACGCCACTGACGTATGGCTCGTGTGCAACGGCTGTACCGGACCAACGACACGAACACTCGGGGTAACGGCCTTGAGCAACTCGGTGATGAAGGACCCGGACCAAACGGTCATCCCGCTCAGTTCCGGACAAGCGTTCCTCCGGTTCAGAGCGAAAGTCTTCATGTACGCTCTTGCTCCCTTCTTCCTTCGGTTTCCCGTTCACCGATTTGACTTATATCCGATTTTTACCGCATACATACGTAACAAGAAATGTTCCATTAAATTCTTATTCCTCCATGGCATCTCGATTATTTTATCGAATACTTGTTATCTCCTATCAGTACAACTGTATAAGCATCGGTCAACTCAGCTTAGACAAATGAACAAAATCAGAAATTTGGACATGATATTCATGATTCTCCTCCCACTATACAATAGGCAATTAAAATACCACCATCATCGTATTTTGTTGCAAAATGAAGAAACTTTATACAGTATATTATAGCACCCGAATATGACCACCATTTTCGAGACTTCAAATTTTCGAACAAACTGGTTATTCATCTGTTGTAAACAATTAAAATAAAGCATACTCAGTGACGATAATTAAATTGCGGTGCCGTTTGGCCATAAATATAAAAAATAAATTCACTTTTTTTAGAATTTTTGAAGTTGGAGTTGTGTTTAGCCATAGTTTTTGAAATTGTAATTTTTGGTGAAATGTAGTGTAAAAAAGTGAAAAAATTTGAAAAAACAAGTTTTTGTTGTTTTTGGTATTCCGAAATATTTATGGTCAAACGCCTAAAAATAAAAAAAGTGAAAAAAAAATTCGGAAAAAAATGAATAATTTTTATGGCAAACGGCTACTGCGTATATTGGTTAATAATTTTTTTACATTTTGTGTGGGGAACGAGTGGGCGTCGGTAGACGGTAATGCCGTGTCCCATCCATTAGTCCTGTACAAGGACTTTGACCTGGTGTCGTTAATGGGCCGGCCACGGTCTAATAAAATCTTGTGGGCCCACAATATTTTGGGACATATTCGTCATTTTACTTGTTTCTATTGCGGTAAGACAAATTCACGTCGTCGTCAACTTGTATAAATAGAGCTTTTTGAAGGCATTGCTAACCGAAAAAATCGCAACTGTCCTGTCTAATCTAGGGTTTTGAAAAAGCAAATCAATCGAAGATGGCTCTCGCTAAGGCTAAGGAAATCGTTGCTGCCAATCCAATTGTGGTCTTCAGGTAAGCTCTCTATTTCTGTTTGATTTTGTATTTGTTGTAAAAATATTAGTCAAAGTGTTATTAGTGTAATTTGTTTGATCTGAAATGTTTGCAGCAAGACGTACTGTCCGTTCTGCGTTAGCGTCAAGGAGTTGTTGTCTAAGCTCGGTGCCTCCTTCAAGGCCATTGAGTTAGATTCTGAAAGTAAGTTGTTTCGATACATTTGAATAAAAAGCTATATTCATCTTAATTAAGCAAATTCAGTTTCGTTTGATCAAATAGAGATAATTAACAAGAGCTTTTGGCAGTCGTTCTAACTGCTGCTTTTTTCTTCTTCTTCTTCTTCTTCTTGTAAATTGAACTTTGTATGTCTCGACTGGCCAAGAGATTACAGTTCCAATTGACCACGAGATAAGCTACTGTAATTTGGATGTCATGTTTTAACTATGTGAGAAAAGTAAGCACTTAGAGTCGTTTGGTTGCTGGTTAGGAAGTTAATATATTTGGTAGCAGTTTTAGTTGTTATGTATAAAATTCATCAGGTATAAATTACGAATCAATTTATGTATGATTTCATGCAGGCTAAAGATGGAATAACTAATTCATGAATAACTAAATCTGCATTATTAATACCTGCATAACTCTAACCCACAACCAAATGACCCCTTATTGTTTGGAGTGAGATTTGGTGCATATTCCTTACGATATATTTGGATAGGAAAGAAGTGCAATCGGGAAAATCTTAATACTCCTTCTGTCCCAATTATGTGATACTTTTCGCTTCCCTTTTACCAAATTGATATGAGAAAAGTTGCAAGTTATAGTGCTTTTCAAGGCTCGAAAAGCAAAAGTATCACATAAATCGAGACAGAGGTTGAAACAATTTGCTCCTTCAATGACTAGTTTAGTTGTATTTCCTCCTGACGGATCAAGTTTTCTCAACATGTATTTGTTTTCTTGTCCATAGTTTCCAACCAACAATATTCTTCAATCTAAAGTGAATTTATTCTCAAAAACATGCGATTACATAAGTCAATCGGTGAAATTTTCTTAGTGTTGTTTCTTGTCTATTGAATCTAATGTTTCTGCTGATTATGTAGAGGATGGAAGTGAGATCCAGGCAGCACTGGCTGAGTGGACTGGTCAGCGAACTGTGCCAAACGTCTTCATCGGCGGGAAGCACATTGGTGGCTGTGATGGTAAGGATCTCTCCTGTTTCCTCTTTGTTTCCCTGTTGTTAAAATTCCTAGACATAATTATCATAAAATAATCTTAAAGAGGTACTTCGGAATTGATCTTTATGAATTCCAGCAGAAGTTAATTTTTTTAATTTTCATTTGCAGCCACAACTGCCTTGCACAAGGAAGGGAAGCTTGTTCCACTGCTAACTGAGGCTGGAGCACTTGCTAAATCTTCCACAGCTTAATGGATCAATTAGTCGGCTGTTTAATGAATCAATCCCGTGAACTTATCCCATAAATAAAGTGGTTTATGCTCTCTGTATGTTAGCTAAGCGGTTATGTGAATGCTATTTGATGCTTCAAAGAAGAAAGTTGAACGAGTAATAGTGCATATGAAAATTTGTCTTGAAGCCTGATTCATTCTTTTTCCTTACGGACGTTCTGTGTCAATTCTTGCCAAGAAAAACAAAAAACATGCAGAAACTATCACGGGTTTCTAAGCAGTAGGCAGAGTGCCACTCTTAAAGTTTACTTCACTTGATTCAGCTTCAATCTATCCATCAGAGTGTCGAATCATTTTCCCAATCTCTTTGTTAAAAAAAGGTGCTGACGCTTTTGAATGTCAATTTGCATGCTGATTGCTACAATGGACGCCTAAAGCACAAACAATCGGCGCCTAAAGCACAAGGCACATTGAGGCCTTGTGCTTTAGGCCACCAAGCCTCAGTGAATGCCCTGCTAATTTATGGCAGTGAAGGCATAGTTTTATCATGCCCCCAACTATCTATCCATCAGAGTTTGTATTTAAAGGCATAATTTTAAATTAAATGAAAATAAGTCACCAAAAAGAACTTAATTTTGTTGTAACCAGTTGCAACAGAACTCTGAGCAAACTAATCATAGTAACTAAGGGTAGGTGGTCTGAACTGTCTCCGGCTAGAATAATCTGTGTGCAGCCATAGCTCATAATTTTGTTCCGGTCAATTTGTCTGGCGTAATTCGGTCAAATGAGACAAGACGCCAAGTTTCCATGTCCAAATCCTAGCTGAATAGCCTGTGCAGACCTTGTAAAATGTCGGGGAAAATATGAATATTGATTTATGGTAATTATATCATGCAGTATTGTATGTTGGCATCTATTCGAAAAGCAAAAAATGAAGCCTCATCCTTTGTGTACAAATCCATCAAAATTCTTAGAAAATAAGCAGGTTTTGCCTGTAACAGAAAGGTATACAATTTTGAATCAATTGAATTTAGTGTCCAGAAAATGTTACAGCTGAACATTCAAGGCATTACAGGGTGGACAAGGTGCAGATAAAAAGAAGGTTCGCATCGTATTTCACAAGATAGCTACTGATTTAGTTCTTGACTGAATCAATACCCACTTGGCTGACACTTTGCAGGAAATCCGCCCCAGAAACCCACTGATCATGCACTCAAACAACACTATCTTCACCATTTGAAGAACATGAGATGCCTTGGCTTCAGAAGTGACCAACTAGAGATGATAATTTCTTATACACTGCTATGATTGGGGGAACCATCTCCGTAACACATAATGTTTTAGTCTAACAACTAATGCAAATATTCCGTAGCACGGAATATGCAGTAAAGCCACCAACAAATACCTGCCCCAGCATCAATACAGAAACAAATTAGTTGTGCAAGAAATAAGTTTGCCTGTATGTCAAAGATTACAGACCAACAACAAAAAGAAAGTTTTAGCACTTGAGTTTTCAAAGGAAAATGAGAAGAAGTGTTCAATACGAGATTTAGAAATGAGAAGCCTTGAATGTAGCTATTATAAAGCCTAAGAAACTGAATGTTACAATTTTGTTTGCATGAAGGATTGGTAAATTTATCATACTCGCCTACCATGATAAAGAATATATCCTACAAGAACACATACCACGCAGGAGAATATTTTAATGATAAGTCAAGAAAGGGGTACGGCCACCTGAAAGAAACAGAAAACGAAGGGGAAAACCAGTTAGAGGAATGAGATGTATTCATTAAATCATACACAGACTTAGATGAATCTTACCAAAAAAATACAGAGGCATGAACTATCCACTGGAAGATGACATAAACACCAGTCCAGATGACAAAATAAGACATCCGGAACCAAGGGAACGGCTGGAAGAACAACTTGAAAGTTAATAAGAAAACGTCCTAAATGATATGTTCACAAGAACAACAGGGAAGAAGTAAAATAACAGCAGCATTTACCAAGGAATTCAGAGCTGCATCACCAAGGAGCAGGACAGCATTTAGCGAATGCGTAACAACAGTGAACTGGAAAAAAAGAGAAATATTGTTTAACTTAACAAAGGGGCAAAAGATCCGAGAAAGACTAACAGAATTAGACTGATATGAGTCGCTTCATATTTGGGAAGACAGCAAATATTTGACATACTTTTCAGAATCTGTTCACACAACTTCAACGATGTTCAAGGATTTAAATTGATTACACAGCTTAAATTTAAATCAAGAAGTGATGGTTTTCATATCAAACTAATTTTTAGACAACTATTAATATATTGAAACTATTACAATTGATATAATATGCAAGAAAATTAACTTAGTTTCAGCATCTTTTCACATAAAAGGCCTAAGGTACCAATAACAACATGGGGAATACGGAGAAGAAGGAGCTCATCGCTTATAACTCAATGAGGTTTGAAGATATAACGTCCTAATCCTTAACTCCACCAATTATACTAGAAGGAACAAACGTGTTTCAGAATTTGGTGAGAAGGGGATCCCAGTGACACCAATGGCATAGAAGAATTCAGAGCAAGTGCATTAAAAAGAAGTAATGTATCCTCGTATGCCTGGATAACATACTTATCGACTAGCTCCGCGAAGACTATCCCGGAAAATAATGCAATAACATCTTAGAAGTGGTCACTGCCCCTAGGAAACAAAGTGAAGACTGCTCTTAATCCATGTAAAGGAGTGGATAAGATTCAAGATCCGAGACCCGACAGGGAAAATCAGAGAAAGAAGAGCCATTTAGGTCTTTGTGCTCTAGAAATAGCAGACCAGAGAAGACTGGATAAGAAACCAAAGCCTCCTCCTTCCAACTCAACGAAACCAACAAGAACAACAACAGCAATAGCAAAAAGAAGAGGATCGGAGAGAAAGGAGCAGTTCTGCATGTTGAATTGCTTCATCTTTTCTCTTGGAAATTTAGAAAGGACTGCATCATAAGACCAATTCAGTCATCCAAACAAGTTTCTAAAACATTCATGACCAGAAAGCAAACAACTTCATAATCGGCTGCACTGGAAATAAGCGGCCATATTAGAAACTCATGGTTATGTGTCTAAAATAAAGCCAAATATCTCAAATCAAGTTTTAGAATTTTAGCAGTTGATATTAAGCATCCGACAAAAACAAAGAACAGAACCGGAGAGATCCTTTGGAATATTAGATACTTACAATGTTAAATTCGTAGTTTTTGAGCGTAAGAAATGGGAAGATCACGAACCAGTAAACAGAGTCAGTGAGCATCACAGCTCCAGCAGCCAGCTGTAGAGGAAAGACGGGCATAGAAATGATTTGAATTATACAATTATCTCCAATAAAATGCAAATAAAGCCACTAACTACATGAAACTTCCAGGAACTTAACTGCTAACAAAAAAGTACTTTTCTAACAGTAGGTGCAGAGACCTCTTTAAGAAAACTATATATGTCAATGACTACGAGTTGAGTGATTAAATTTCACAAGCATACAAGTGGGAGGATGTTCTCAAAATCAACAAAGAGCACACATAAGCAGGCAGAATAAAACTACATCAATTTCTACTTTCTACCTGTTGGATATCTGGTTTGGGTCCTCTAAGAAGAATGTTGTACCTGGAAAAGAATCTGGAAGAGGTAGCCACATCGTCCAGCAACTTCAGGAACTAGAAGTATTCCCTTGTACTCCACATTGTTCACTATCTTGACTCCATTCATATAGTCTGTGCTTATAAGGGACTCGCGTAACCCTTGCTCCATATCCATCTGCAGTTTGCTGACACCGCTGTTTGCTTTGTTATACCGGTAACAGCCATAGATTGAAAGTACTGATCCAAACTACAGACAGTTACAAAAGCATGATGTTAGGGAAAAGATATTTCACTAGCAGCATAATGCAAGCCAAGTAAAGGATATCTCTGTAGCATGCAATCACATGCACATATATTTGACAGGTCAAAAACATCTAGTATGTACTAATACAGTTAGGAAATATTATAAATTCAAGGAAGTAAACTGGAACTAACATACATACCCCGAAATAGATGGTGGTCAAAGCAAATGTCCACCTGCAGAAACCAGAACATCATGAGCAGCAACTAAAGAGAGGCACTCCATTTATAGCACATAGTGTTTTCTTTCCCTAGGTAAAGCAGTAAAGCTTATACATTATGTGAATATAAGATACAAAAGTTGCAAGTCATAATAGGATACCTTCCAACAAAAACAACCACTCTTGATCTACCGATCAAAAAAAAAAAAAAGGCACCCACTTACAAGCATTATAAACAGGAATACTTACTGAGTATAATAGTACATCATGTCACTTCCATGAACAACAAAATCAGAGACAAGCACCAGTGTGAGTAAAGCAAGTGCAAAAACTCGGAAAGCCGCCAAACAAATTGGGTTTATTCTTTTCACACATGGTCTCCAAGCTTTGTCAAAATACAAAAGCCAAGACCTTTTCTCACAATCCTCCCTTCCATCAGATTCTGGATTGACATTAACTGATCGTTCATATTTCCATAAAATGATCACTGCTGTAACCGTTGGTGTCACGACCCATATTGCACAAAGCAAGAACCTCCAGTTCAACCAATAACTTAGAGCAGTAGTATCCGCAGCTGGCTGGACCTGCATCCTGCTGGAGACACATGGTATTAAGCTTTTGCTGCAGTAATAGCTAAATATTTACTAATATCACAGCAACACATAAATCATAATGTTAAATTGTTGAAAGGTTC
Organism: Lycium barbarum; assembly: GCF_019175385.1. NCBI lineage: Eukaryota > Viridiplantae > Streptophyta > Magnoliopsida > Solanales > Solanaceae > Lycium > Lycium barbarum. The sequence goes on along the minus strand of NC_083348.1, from coordinate 104,377,967 downwards.
TACATTAGTTCTACAATTATTTTTTGGTATATCCCAATCAGGACGTCAACTAGTAGTAGAGCATGGAATCTGTCACCTATCTCCATTCAAAATGGCGGAAAATTTTGTTTCCCTTTTGCCTTTTCGGCAAAATCTTTTTTATAATTCTAAGTTCAGAAAGACTGTAGACTTTCAGATGTGGAATTCTCAACGTTCAATTTACAAGACGGGCTTAAATCTCAGGCAAGATCATGCAGATTTCTGTTAGGTCGTAAATATATCTCTGAAGGGACATTACAGGCAATCATTTCATATCACTGCGCATCTGGAACTTAATTCTGTTATATACATATCATTGCCATATATGAATTCACCTCATCAGTAAAGTTAACACACTACAGTAGAAACACACAGATAAATTTAATTCTGCTGTACAGATCATTTACCATTTTAAGTAGAAACACAGATATAAATTAGCAGTTAAGTTTAGTTCTGCTATACAAATATCATTACCATATATGATTTCACCTTATCTATAAAAGTTACTTCACTATAGTAGAAACACATAGATAATTATCAATCAAGTACTTCTACTTCGTAAACATTGAAAGAGTTTGATGCCGAATCGAATCCTTCATTCTACATTTCTACTGCTACTTCGTATATCATCAACATGCTATAGATGAATACATTCCGTCAATTAATGCAAAAACAACATCAATACTTTCCATTAAGAAACACATAGATAAATAGCAGTTAAGTTTCACGGCAGATCATTTACCATATATAAATGTAATTCTGCTGTACAGATCATTTACCATATTTAGTAGAAACACATAGATAATTTAGCAGTTAAATGTAATTCTGCTATATACAGATCATTACCATAGATAATTTCATCTGATCAATAAAGTTACCTCGCTCCAGTAGAAACAGATAGATAATTATCAATAAAGTTACCTCGCTCCAGTAGAAATACATAGATAATTATCAGTAAAGTTACCTCGCTCCAGTAGAAACACATACAGTACATACTCCCTCCGTCCCATATTACTTGGCCACTTTCCCAAGCACGCCCCTTAAGAAATCATAAATAAAAGATGTATTTTACTACCTTAACTCTCTCTCTCCAATAAATACATCCTAATCAATATTGACTATTTTCAAGAACATTTAATACTAAGGGTAAAATGGAAAAGATTTAATTAATTTTATCTTCGTTTTGTAAATGAACAACTAATTTGGGACATATATTTTTAGTAATGTGGCCACGTAATATGGGACGGACGGAGTAATTATCTATAAAGTTACTGCTACTTCGTAAACAGATCATTACCATATTTAGTCGAAACACACAGATAAATTAGCAGTTAAATGTAGTTCTGCTATACACAGATCATTACCATATATGATTTGACCATATCAATAAAGTTACCTGGCTACAGTAGACATATAATAAATTACCATGAATTAAGTAGTGCTACTTCGTAAACATCGAAGGAGCGTGATTGCATTCATTCTACTGCTACTTCTAATTATATCATCAAATGTTGACTATAGATGACTACATTCCATCAATCAATGCAACTCAAAAGTAAGTAATATCGATCTTTTGCCACGAATATATATATATTCAAATCTCTGACTATTTAACAAGCACCTAACACACAGACATACAAATTACACTTTAAGTAATCACAAAAATGGAAAACTTTCAGTTTACATTAAAAAAAATGGACGATGAAAACAAAGAGCGATAAGCACTCACCGGCCAGATCGCACGGCGTATGTGTCCAGAAAGATAGAGAGATAAAATAGGCAAAATTACATGCGCCGTGCAAATAGCCAAAAGGAAATATGGATTTTACTTCTCTTTTGTGCTAAATGGAATAGTTATTATTCTAAGATAGAAGGAGAAAAAAGAAGGAAGAGTGTCAAGTTAATTCTCCTCGTGTCAAGACTATAGTCAAGGAGCAGCACACATGTAACTATCACCACGAAATTACTAGGAAATTAGAATTCCTGAGTCATTAATTGACATCTACCATTTTGCCCCACCGAATTTAGTCATCTACTAGTGTCATGGACCAAACTAATCTATGGGAGCTTCGATGGAAAATTGTCAAATTACTTTTGGAATCCGGTTAAAAGGAGCATTATGTGTAAGTATGGCTATATGTTGAAGGAGAATTATTCCATTAGGGTTATGATATATAATTATCTTTTTTTTTTCTTAGTTATTTAGGTTAATTATGGAACCTCCCTTGATTTTCCCTTTTTATGTTTTTCTTCCCTTGAAAGATTTGATTACTAATTTGGAGATGAACTCTCATAATTGTACGTGTAATTTGAACTATCCATCTCAATATAATATGGGTTCGTTACATAGGTCCATCGACAAACAATATGATTCACATTCTCAATCAACACTAATACTCATACTCCCTCTGTCCCAATTCATTTGACACTTTTCGTTTTTTGAGAGTTAAATAGATTGCTCTTTGACCGTAATTTTTTCACGTATTTTTTTTAAAAAAATTAAACTATTAATTATGGTGCCTTATAGTACTTTTTACGTAGATTTCAATTATGTAAACTTTATTTCGAAAAATTTAAAGATTCTATGTTCAAACACACTATCAAAATTAAGAAGTTTGACTCTCAAAAAACGAAAAGTGTCAAACAAATTGAGGCATAGGGAGTATTATTTTTAGGTTACTAGTTGAATTTTATTTATTTATAATTAAATCTTAAATCACATGATAACGGAAAAAGCTTTAGATTAACTATGAATATAAACTCATTTTTATTTAGAAATAATCTCGTGATACTTGTTTGTACTAATTGTTTGTGCAAGTTAACAATTGGAATATCGCTGACAAGTTACGAATTTAGAAGCTGTTATATGTATATTGTGAAAAATGAAAAACATTTTAATTTTTGGAACACTCAAAAAGTGAAAAATGTAGAGAACAAATGCGGGACTTAGATAAAATTATTTAATTTGATTCCTTTTCTTTTATATTTCTAACACAATTAATAATTTTTCGACCAGCAAAACACGTGTATTAAAAGAGAAAAGTGGAAGTGGATTTATTGCATAAAAACTTACTCGTATCGTATATTTATACCAAATAAATAGATGTATGACATGTACACTCTATCGCTTAGTCATGATTAATTAATACATGTTTTTACTGTATTAAATCACTTAATCATGATAATTTAAGTTGGTTCGGTGTAAACACCAATATGAGTAAATTTTTACTGTCAATTGAAAGCTTTTACAATCTAAATATGAAAAAATGATCCTGTAAAATGCTGTGTTATAAAAATTTGCTTATAAGAGACATAAATTTATAAAAGCTACAAAACCAATCAATCCGAAACTCTTATCCACTACAAAATTCAACACGTTTGTCAATGTGTATTTTAATGCATCTCCAATCATTTAATGTCATGATTATTATGGAGATGAAATAGAAGATGGAAAAGAGAAATACGATACAAGCTGGATCAATGAATTATGATTTGTCCACTACCTTTTCCACGTTTTGGATTTTATTCTCGGATAGACCAATCTGACTACTTCTCCCGTCATCAATGACGAATCTATGACTCATTAGTATTTTTTGGACATGCGATTTCATGTCATGAGATGAAATCAGCGTTTGAACATGCGATTTCATCTCATGAGATAAAATTCTAAATCATCTAAAAAGACATAATTTGGGATATCAAATCATGATTTTAAAATTTTAAAATGTAAAACTTGACTCATAAGTTTATATTTTGTAAAAAAAAGACTCATAAGTTGGTAGATATTTTTAATAATTACTCTCACCAACTATTTACTAACCTCATTAACTTCTACCAACATTTATTTATGTGGGAGGATTATATTAAAGAATAGTTACATTACTATTCATGTTAAATTTTCTTTTTTATTGAACTAAAGTTTGATCAATTGATATTGTATTTTTTAGAAAGGCCTTTTAGCAGCGTATTAATATTATTATGAACTATGACTTGCTCATTTGGTAAGATTGTATAAGAATTGAGAAAGTTTTGATAGTTTTCACAACTTGTGGGGTTTTTATGTCTATAAGAAAAAATACAACTTTAGAAATCCAAATTGTATGTCCAAACATGATTTCATCTCATGATTTCAAATCATGTCCAAACGGCTCCTTAGAATTTAGATGTAAAATTTGAAGGGTATTATGTTTGGATACCGCTGTTTAATTTCTACTTAATTTTTAAAAATATTTGCACATCCACTTACTTTGAAACAACTTTCAACTTTAGATATATGGTGTCTGAAGGTTGAAGTTATATAAAAATACAACGACGACGACAACAACAACAACAACATACCTGATGTAATCTCATAAGTAGAGTCTGTGGAAGGTAGAGTGTACGCAGACTTTACCCCTATCTCGCGGAGGTAGAGAGACTGTTTATGAAACTCCCTCGGCTCAAATATGAAGCTCATGCAAAATTGACTGAATTAAATCAAATATAACCAAAATGTAGGTTCCGTAAATTAAATGAACTTAACTACGTGTGACTGAAGTTCATGAAAAAGATGATGAATTTAATCATATCAACCAAACTTCAGATGACACGTATTTAAAATTGTTCGAATAAATTTATAAATTTTTACTCAACACAAAAGTACGAGTATGACTTTCTTAAAAGTTGCTGTAATTAACGGTAAGTGAACAGGTCATTTAGTCATTTTATTGCGCAGATTGCCCTTCTTTTGGGGTGGCCTTTAAATTTTACCCCTCATATTTGTGGTATTTAAGTTTTGCCCTTCGCTTAAAAAGGTAGGCGAATACTTGAGGTTCTGGGTTCGAACTCCCGCTCAGGCATAAATAAAAAAATAATTTCGCAAGGCAAGGCTGGGGGCGTGTGTATCGGATCCGACATATACTCCTTAAGGAAAAACTGATCCGACATAACTAAAAATCTGCCCATAAATCAAAACTTTTCCTTAAGTCATAGTTTAGTTATGCCTTATGGGGGAGACTTTTAGTTAAAGCATAACCAAAAGTATACCCCATAAGATAAAACTTTTTCTTAAGGCTTAATACCTAGATGGACCCTTAAACTTGACATGTTTTGTAAGATAGGCATATAAATTTATAAGGTGACCAGATAGACACTTAAACTTACTCAAAGTGTATTTTTCAAGTTTTTCAGTTGTTTTGAAAACAAAAACTATATTTTTCAAACACTCACAATTTTCATGGCCAAACAAGCCCTAAATATATCACAAAATATTTTTTTTAAAATGCAAAAATAAGGCAAACGCATATACATGAGATTATAAATGTGCACTTAAACCAATAAATACTCGCTAATCGCAATTTTACAGCTTTCAATTAACTCGGATTTTTTTTTTACACTTGAATAATTAAAAAACAATAACTTTAACCAATAAAAATCCTTAAAAAAAGAAATTTCAAATTAAGAAATTTCTAAGTTCAGTATTTCAAGTGTAAAAGAAATTTCAAATTAAGAAAACTGTAAAGCCGAGAAGAAAATCCTTAAAAAAAGAATTTCTTAATTTGAAATTTCTTTTTTTAAGGATTTTTATTGGTTAAAGTTATTGTTTTTTAATTATTCAAGTGTAAAAAAAAAACCGAGTTACTTGAAAGCTGCAAAATTGCGATTAGCGAGTATTTATTGGTTTAAGTGCACATTTATAGTCTCATGTATATGCGTTTACCTTATTTTTGCATTTAAAAAAAAAATATTTTGTGATATATTTGGGACTTGTTTGGCCATGAAAATTGTGAGTGTTTGAAAAATATAGTTTTTGTTTTCAAAACAACTGAAAAACTTGAAAAATACACTTTGAGTAAGTTTAAGTGTCTATCTGGTCACCTTATAAGTTTATATGCCTATCTTACAAAACATGTCAAGTTTAAGGGTCCATCTGGGTATTAAACCTTTTCTTAAAGCATAGACTTTGCCTTATAAGGTAAACTTTTTGTTATGCCTTAAGGAAATGAGGCATACTTGTCTAGTTGTCTTATGGGGTATAACTAAAAGTATGGCCCATAAGGCGAAACTTTTCCTTAAGGCATAACTAAAAGCTTACCTTGAAAAGGTAAAATATATATATATATATGCCTCAGGGTAAAGTCTACCCCCTCCGGCAGACTTCTAGTTATTAACTAAAAGTCTGTCGAAGGGGGCAGAGCGAAATTCAAACTCTGTCTTGTGAATTTGTTAAAATTTTTAACTGAATCGGAATTCGAACCCAAAATTCATCAATTTAGGTAAAGGACAAAACTTAAAGACCACCTCAAAAGAAGGAATCATTTTAGTTCTCCCGGCCCAATAATTTCAGTACGGGCAAGTCTCAAAACCCAATTCGTAAGCCCACCAAAACCTGGAAAGTAGAATCATGCTCTATTCCCTTGAAAGTAAACCGTAAAACCTCGCAACATAAACCCTCTGTTATGTTTCCACATCTTCATAATTTCCAGTCACTGAAAACTGAGAGCAGAGAAGAATCTCGTGTGTCCTCTGTTTGAAGTTGTTTCCATTGTGGATAAGAACACATACTCAGAGGCCCGGATCTAGAGTGAGTGCACAACTATATACATATATAACTCTGTTAACTTTTTGTAATCATTGCTATATTGATGGTTGGAAATACAAGCACATTAGGCTTGACGAATTGTTAAGCTTATTGTTATGTTTTTCAGTTTTTGATGCTCTTGAGTAATTATTTATTGGATAGTCCTGTCTATATATAAAAATAAAAATAAAACTGGATAGAAAACCTGGTTTACAATAGTGGAATTCCAAAAGGGGAAAAAATAATAACAAAACACTTTCTCAGTAGCTTTTCGTTGATCAGAAATTTAAAAATCCGATTTTGTTTCAAGCTTCATTGATTTTTCATTCTATACCTTACAAAATACCAACTTTATTCCTCTTTTACCCTTCATACTGCTTCTTTTTATTTCCCTATGATCCCCTTTTGAGCTGAAAAAGACCCATTATCTAGAATCCAGCAAAAGCGCCGGAAAATATACTAATTTTCTGGAAGGTTTATATTTGTAGCTTGCTTTCTTGGGCGAATGAGGTTAGAGGAAGTTTTTAGTTACTTTAGAGATTTATTAAAAATGGTGATGCATGGTGGCACTCATCGCTACACAATTCTGTAGCTTATTGGGTTTCTGTTGTTTTCTTTTCTGCAGTTTTTGAAGCTCTTGAGTGATTATTTATTGGATTGTGTTTGGCAGGTAATTAAGCTTCAACCATTTTAAATGATTCTTCCGATTGACTCAGCAAATAAATTATCGTTTAAGCGCTGCATTAAAGATGGAGATTTGGTCATTGTGTATGAGAGGCATGATACAATGAAAGCAGTGAAAGTCAGTGAGGATGGGGTTCTGCAGAATCGTTTTGGTGCTTTTAAGCATTCTGAATGGATAGGCAAACCATTTGGGTCCAAAGTTTTAAGTAACAAAGGAAGTTTTGTTTACTTGTTAGCTCCAACTGCAGAGTTATGGACATTGGTTTTAAGTCACAGAACTCAGATTCTTTATATAGCTGATATTAGTTTCGTCATTATGTATTTGGAGATCGTTCCTGGTTGTTTGGTTCTTGAATCTGGTACTGGAAGTGGATCTTTGTCAACTTCCCTTGCAAGGGCTGTGGCCCCCACTGGCCATGTTTATACCTTTGATTTCCATGAACAGAGAGCTGCCTCAGCTAGGTAAGGCTCTTAATACCATGTTTATGTATTCTACTTCGTTAGGAACTTATTCGTGAATTTACAGTCATTAAGTCGTCAATTGTTTTCGCGTGATTTCTGCCATGCTTTTGTTGGTTTTAAGTGCATCTACTATCCTTTACAGTCATACTAGTGCAAATATTAGTTTTAGGAGATGTTTAAAACTCATGCTGGACACATTTTTAGTTGTAGGGGCACTCCTCAAGAGGCTATGAAAGTCATTCATGGTACATATTGTATATTGTGTTGTACCCTAGATGCTATCAATAAATACTGCGTTCTATAAGCGATCTTTATATTGTGTTCCTTATCAAAAAAAATATTGTGTTGTACATTATCAAAAAAAATATTGTGTTGTACCCTAGATGCTTTTTATTTATTTTAAGTAATAGTAATATCATTACTGGCATCAAGTAGATGCAAAAGTTACAAATGATAGGTGGACAAAATAAAACTTTATTAGCTGCTATACATCAGGAACTATGATAGGATCAGAGAGCTAACAAAGGACAGAAGTTTCAGGGGATCGACAGGTGAGGCATTATTCCAGCTATATAAATACGCTAAACATCTAGCCTTAAGGAAATGGATTGGAGTTGATAAACCATCAAAACATCTTCTGTTCCTTTCTGTCCAAATACACCAAAAATAGTAGCAGGGATCATCTTCTATACTTGCTTAATGGCTTTATCATCAACCTTCAAAGGCTTTTTTAGTGTTCTGTGGTATTACCCGGTTAAGGCCAAAAATAGAAAAAAACATATATCATAAGTCTGCAGACACTGTACAGTGAGGAATAGATGGTTGTTTGACTCAAACTTCTGCTGGCACATATAACCCTAGATGCTATCAATAAAAGTGTCTTGAAAGGAACTTAATGGCTTATTGTTAACAAGATTTAAATTTGCTTTCTTCTATTTCGTTATGTGTTGTTTTCACTGTAACACAATCAAAACTCCCAAAGAAAGGTAATTATATGGTCGGCTAAGATCTGTCCAAATTCCCTCAGCTCTACACGCCCATCTAAAAGAGGAGAATGAGATAGAGGAGCTCATTATAAATTTATAATTTTCATTTTATGTAAGTTTAACTTGGTGTTTAATATTTCCGAATATAGGGAGGACTTTGAAAAGACAGGGTTGAGCAATCTGGTAACAGTAGGAGTACGAGATATACAGGGCGAAGGGTTCCCTGATGAATTTTGTGGGAGGACAGATTCAGTATTCCTAGACCTTCCTCAACCTTGGCTTGCCATTCCTTCTGCTGGCAAAATGTTGAAACCAGATGGGGTATTGTGCTCCTTCTCGCCATGCATTGAGCAAGTACAACGCTCTTGTGAAGCACTCAAATCACATTTTACAGGTAAGTTATTCTCCTGGAGACTTGTAGCCTATTTGGCCAAGCTTTTGGGAACCGAAAAGTGTTTATTTTTATTCTTCCAAAAAAGGCTTATCTGGGCCAAGCTTGTACAGAAAAATCAGTGCTTTTGAGTATTAGCAGAACCTGCTTTTCAGAAGCTAAAAATAGTAGTTCTTCCCTAAAAGCACTTTTGGAAAATTGGACAAGCATAAAGTACTATTCTAATATTGGCAAAAATGCTTTTCACATTGATTAGCCAAACACAAACTGATACCCTCCAAAGTATTTTTTCGAAAAGCACTTTTGACAAAAAGCACTTTTCAAAATGAGCAGATGTTGGAAGCTGGAAGCTTGGCCAAATAGGCTATTGATCTCATTCAGTTTAAAAAGCTGCTATAGAAACTACAGATTTTCATGTGGCATGTGTTTTTGTTTGTGTAGATATAAGAACATTTGAAGTGCTTCTACGCACCTATGAAGTTAGGCAAAAGATACTAGAGAGCTGCCCAGTAAATGAAGGAGGTTCTATTGAGCGCCCTCCACGGAAGAGGAGGCAGGGTTCTGCTGAAGGAAGCAATGGGAATGAATGCTCTTCTTCTCCTACGGTTGTGATTAGGCCTTCTGGTGAGGCAAGAGGTCATACTGGCTATTTGACATTTGCCAGACTTAAATGTTTTGTGTAATATGCTTCAATGAAGGTCCAAATTTTGTGGTCAAGCACACTGTTTGTGTTTGTTTCTTGATGATTCTACGAGTAGATATCCTTGTAGTTATCGGTTCTTAAGGAGCGGACTGTCCAGAAGTGATACAGTTTTGGCTTGAGATTGACAAAAAACGAACTAATTGCTTCTACCTGAAGGGGGTTTGTTTTCAATATTACAAATTCTATTTATGTCATCCTACGGGATCAGATTTTGTGCTGCCTGCATTACTTTCTTTTTTTGTACAACTTCCATGTTGAATTGTTAAGCAGAATGAGTTACCATTGCTTAGAAAGTGATATGAAATGATATAGATGGCAAAACATTTTTTTTTTTTTTTGGGACACAGAGGAGGTAAATATTGTCACGTCATTTTCCTGGAATTGAATTGCTAGCTTTCTTGCTAGGTTAACCAATTAAATTGGAAATGTCAATTGTCAAAAACATGTCAAAATGTCGAATGTCAAATAAATTAGGATAAGCTTTAAAGTTTGAGATAAATTGTTGACAGCTCTGACGGGCAAAAGAGGGCAAATAAACTGTGCAAGTGTGACATTGAGGAACTTGGAAAGCCACATCATTAGTCATATTAGAAGGCGACCACAAAGCTCTGATCACAATCCTTCTGTCACTCTTCAAGCATGCCACATACTTTTAGTCCCTTGCCCAGGCTGTTGATATTAACTCAATAATAAGATATTTATTTGTGTAATAATGATGATAACAATTGTACGTTCTGGGATATTGATTTGAGTGATAATAATAATAATAATTGTAAGTTCGGGTCCCGCCAAAGTTACATGCAATTAATTTTTACCTGGCTGCCAACATAAAAGAGCTACATAATACATAAATAGGCCCTTAAATTTGATCTCATTTTTTAAGTATGCCCTTCAACTTTGAGTGTGCAAAGGTAAGCACCTCAACTTATCTCTACTTTGTCAATTAAACACTTTAGTTTATAAAATGATCATCCAGACACCTCCAAAAGTATGTGCCACGTTATTGCCACGCCATCGCCACATCAACATTTGTGTTTATGTGTTTAACTTTTTACAAATTGAGATCAATTTTGAGGACCTATTTATGTATTATGCCTAAAAGAGGGTAAATAAACTTGGGAAAAGGGTCAAATATACCCCTCTACTTTACTTTATTGGTTAAATATACCCTCCGTTAGTCAAAGTACCTATATATACCCCTCTGTTAGCTAAAGTTGTTAAATATATCCCTACATGGATGGAAATACCCAAATTAGATGAAATTAACCATTTAACTTAAAAAATTCATGTCCCATAATTTTAACCCGACCCGACCCGTTGAAAAATTAAAATCCAACCATTCAATCTCTAACACCTCACTAATGGCCACAAAAGAGTCTGATAATAATACCGTCAAAATCAATACATTCAGTACTCGTCTGCTTGAAACAATTAGAACCACTTCTTCCATTGATTTGTTCATCTCCTTATTGTAATGAGTGGAGAATGCTAACATAAATTTTCAGACAAATCTTCACAGAGATCGGAAAATTTCACCAAAAAATGGAACAAAAAAAACCGTCACAAACTTCATGCACATCATCACCCTTCCAGAACTTTCCATTTTCGTCATCATCTTCTCTTCTCAAAGACATTTCGAATTCCAAAACTCCCAAAAATCATTCACGAACAAAAAAAAATCACTTCTTTTTTCTCCTTCTCCGTATCGCCAGCCATAATTTTTCACTGCCTAGAAGATCACACCGATATCCTCCGTCCAACGCCGCCATGGTGGAGCATAATAAAGTCCAGTGTTGCTCGTAGATTAAAGGCGTTTGAGCTCGAACAATCAAAATCAGCACAAATTTATGGGTCGGGTCGGATTAAAATTATGGGGCATGGGTTTTTTAAGTTAAATGGTTAATTTCATCTAATTTAGGTATTTCCATCTATGTAGGGGTATATTTAACAACTTTAGCTAACAGGGGGTATATATAGATACTTTAACTAACGGAAGGTATATTTAACCAATAAAGTAAAGTAGATGGGTATATTTGACCCTTTTCCCAATAACTTTGTACAAATGTTGCATAAAGGAATTTCCCTGGCCACATCTATAGTAATCAATGCATGTCGGCTCACAATAGATTGTGACCATGGAAATAGTACTACTGATCTCCATTCACTCTCCAAGGACCTAAACCACCACACACCACTAGTCCAGTGTCCACTCCCTTCATCACAGCTATTAACTTATACTACAAGCCAATATTAAGGTATATCTCTGAATAATATCCTCTGACTTTCTTTTTAAGTAAGTTTAAAAAGGAATGTTATTTACAATAGTATTTAGTAACTTTAAGTTTCAATATCCCACGTAACATGTTTAAAAATACAAGTCAGGATATATTTTGATACATAATATACATCTTTAGTTTAATATTATAAGATTCAAAAGTATTCTTTATTTTTAAAAATTTTCACTAATAGAGTCAGAATTTTCACTAAGAAAAATCTCATAATTTAAAGAAGTAAACACACGAAAAAGCTAAAGAATTTCAACATATATTATATAATATATATACATAGAAAACCTTTTTTAAACCTTTTTACGCGATAATAGCAAAGGCCCTTGGCTAAGGTACTTCTGCCAATGTCTATGCTTAGTTATGGTGGGCGGAGCCAGTAAGGGGTAAGGGGCTTCATTTGAATTTTTTGGTAAAAAATTACTCTGTATATATAAAATTAAAATTATTTTTTATGTATATATTATAAATGTTGAACTCCTTAGCTTTTTCGTATGTTTACTTTTTTATATTTTTGAATCCCCTAGTAAAAATATTGACTTAGCCTCTGGCTAAGACACATAAAATGAGATAGTGGGAGTATAATAATGGTTCTTCTCGTCCCCACCAAAGTTGCAGAAAATATAAATTTTTACCTTCCAACATAATGTCGTTAAGAAGTTTCACCTTTCACTTATAAGCTCGTCGATTCAGATTATTTTTGGCTTTGCAAAAATGGAAACCTGTACATTTTACATGTCTCTTTCCACACCATTTCTAAAGCCTCATAAACCTCCCAATCAAATCTTTACTAGTAATAATAAATTCAACTCACCTCATCAGCATTATGCTTTCCATAAGCCAAACAGTAACTCAATTCACAAACTTAGTGTTCCTAATTTGCTCAAAAATCGATGTCGATTTGCTCTGTTCAAAGTTAAGGCAGTTGCAGAAAATGCTGAAGAATCTGAGGCTGCAAAGCCACGTGAATTTGTAAATACTATGCAGTTGGGTGCTATGTTTGGAACATGGTACACTTTGAATATATATTACAACATTTACAACAAACAGGTTCTCAAGGTCTTTCCATTTCCGGCAAGTGTTACGGCTTTCCAACTTGGGTGTGGCACTATGCTAATACTGTTTATGTGGGGATTTCGTCTCCATCCAATACCCAAGATCACTAAATCTCAAGTTACTCTTTCTCATCCTTTTTTTTTTCCCCGTCTTCTTCTTCTACTCTGTTTGGTACTTCTGAAGTCATTTTCTTAAAAAAAAAAAAAAACATTTTTGTTAAATTGAAAAGAAAGAGAGTTTTTTAATATATTTTTCCTAGAATATATTTTCTACTCACCAACCAAACATGGAAATCATTTGACAAAAAAATAAAAAAAAAATCACAGCAAACATTTCTCTAGGAAAGCATTTTCCATAGAAAATGACTTCCATTCGTATCAAACTTACAAAATGATCCATTTTTCTTCTATGAGAATTTATTTTCGGTACAACTAACCTTCTTTTGTTTGATTTGTATATATTGAATTTCCAGTTTAGAGCAATATTTTTACTAGCTGCAGTTCACACATTGGGTAATCTTCTAACGAACATCAGTCTTGGGAGAGTAGCAGTTTCCTTCACTCACACTATCAAAGCAATGGAACCTTTTTTCACTGTACTTCTTTCTGCCCTTTTTCTTGCAGAGGTATAAAACTTTTTCAACCACGTAGCACCATTTAGCTGTTACTCTTTTGAATGTATGACATTCAGTTGATATTAGTTTATAAGCACTTTTTATGTTTACTAAACGTGTAATATAAGCTAAAACCACGTAGTATAAATTTACGAAAACACCCTCATTTATCTCTAATAGTAACAGTCTTATAGCCGGTTTGGGCAAGCTTCTGGAAAGCAAAAGCGTTTTTTTTTTCCTTCTTCAAAAAGTACTTATTTAGAAAGTTGACGTATTTAACCAAACTTTTAGAGAAAAAATAAGTGTTTTTGAGCGGTAGGAGAAACTGTATTTCAAAAGCTAAAAGATATTTGCCAAGAACAAAGTATTGCTCTAATGCTATTCTCCAAATTGATTTTTCAAATACAAATTATTATTCTCAAAAAGTACCGTTTTAAAAGGCACATTTGACACTTTAAAAAATAAACAGATTTTGAAAGCTTGACCAAACATGCCATTATTCTTATCCTTTGTGAATTACATTAGAAATTCAGCCTGCTTAAGCATTATTAGATTATTTAGCATCTAAAATGATGAGCTTCTTGTGCACAAGTAGCGGCCATCTCTCTGGATTGTATCTTCCCTGGTTCCCATTGTTGGTGGAGTGGCATTAGCATCAATGACAGAGGCCTCTTTTAATTGGTAGGCCTCTTCCTATTTTTGTACATCTTGTCGTTTCATTTTCATAGGCTAGTCCGTTTTATTGCTCTTTTCTTATGCCTACATTTAGCTGTAGGGGATTGATTCACAAGTACAAATCTTTGTAACTTCATGGTATACCCACGGATTCACTCTTTCTTATTTTGAAGGCTGTAATTTCTTAACCATCGCGGTTTCTACTCCTACTAATAGTTTAGCACGTTCGTTGTTATTACTACGTTTCCTAATAAAAAGTTATACATTGATTATGAACTCTCTGTCTTTGGAACAGGATAGGCTTTGGCAGTGCAATGGCTTCCAATCTGACTAACCAATCGCGCAATGTATTTAGCAAAAAGTTCATGGTTAAAGAGGAGGTATAGACACTAAACATTTGGATGCAAAGAAACAAACAGTATCAATTATTCTAATATCATACGTATTCAAATTTAGACATCTTACTCTTAATAAAAACAAACGGAGCCATAGCCCTTGAGGACTGAGATGCTTTGTGCATTGGGCCGCCCTTTTTAGTCTTTGATTAATCATAGTTTTTGGAGATGCAATATTTTGTCTTGTGAAACCACTAACCAGCAAAGACTGTCAAATAGGAGGCATTGGACAATATCAATTTGTTCTCTATCATTACAATCATTTCATTCATCCTTTTGGTACCTGCTGCCATTTTGATGGAAGGGATCAAGTTTACTCCATCCTATCTACAATATGCTGTAAGTAGTAGTAGTATATATTAACTTTCAGCCATGTTTGAAGTGATTTCTATCTTCTACTTTTGCTACAATGTGGATATTCATCTTGTCAATCTAGGCAAGCCAAGGTTTAAATGTCAGCGAAATGTGTATGAGACTTCTTTTAGCTGGATTCTGCTTTCACACTTACCAACAGGTTAACTTCCTTTAATTTTAAATTATAATTTGCTTTTCTTTCAAATATCTGCCCACTTTCAGGGCATAATTTCTAAATCTGCATCGAAACTTAACTCTAGTTCTCAATGCTTTAATATCTCTTGAAAAGTGAAAACTATATCACTAAGCACTATCATTCTAACCAGGGGCTGATGCAGCTTTTGTGCATTGGGTTCAACTGAACTTAGTATTATCGACTCGGAGCATAGATATATATCTGAAAACCCACTAAAACAATATGCACGCATAATTACAAAACTACAATTATTTTTGTGCTAAAAATCTAAAAAGTTGAACCGCCAAATTTAGATTATGTATTTTTTTTCCTTACTTGATTTGTTTCTTTTTGGAAGGTTTCATATATGATCCTACAAATGGTATCACCAGTGACACATGCAGTTGGCAATTGTGTGAAGAGAGTGGTGGTCATTGTATCCTCAGTCATCTTTTTCCAAACACCTGTCTCACCAATTAATTCCCTTGGTAAATATTGATTCTGTACTTACTACTCTATTTTTTTTTTTTTAAAGTATATCAGTTTCTCTTTTTTTTCTGTTGATTGGTTGAGTGAATTTTTCTGTTCAATATTCTCAGGGACTGCTTTGGCTCTAGCTGGAGTCTTTCTTTATTCAAGAGCAAAGAGGTTACAACGGAAGTCAAAAGTTGCATAACAAGTGAAGAAAATTATCAAAGTCTGTGGCCTTAGTGCAGAACTAAATTTGCAACTCTGTAAAGAATAGGAAATGCTCTCATATAGAATATAGTCATTTCACCCCTTTTTCTTTTTACCTTTTGATCATTGTCATTTCAGCCCTTTGTTCATGCCCATTTGAATTCTACAGCAGCACCAAGGTCTAATTCTGAAAATCAGCAATCCATTTTTTATCTGCCTTCTACATCGTTAAATTTATTTAAGAAGTAACAGATCTCTAATGAAGCGCTTCTCGAAAGTAAAATTTGACCATCTTACACAAGGGGATAGAAGGATATATACAAAACTGTTTATGAGAATCCAATATTTTTTTCAAGTTGCTACTTTCTTTTGTCCTGTGTCTGCGTCTTACATAAACTCTATTTCTGAAAGATTTATTAGCCACGAATTTATTAAGAGAACTAAAGTCATAAATGAAATGGTATTGCCCCTCAAATAATTAGAAAGAAAGATAAAAATCAATATATATATATATATAGGTGGGTTGAGTGTGCGAAAATTCAGGAAAATACACGACATCGCTTAACAAGATATATAGTCGCTCATTACATTGACACACTCCACAAAATTTGCTACAAATTGTCCAGTACAATAATGTGAAACTGTTATAAAATGCTTTTCTAATACCTCCTCCTTAAGAATAAAATGAGATCGAAAATTTGCTCGTGGCTTCTGAGACTTAGTTTAAATCACATTATTGAAGTAATGCATGAACCACTGAAATTAACTCAAGCACTTAATGATCAGTTAGGATAAAGGAGAATCAACGCAAACAGCACTTAAAAGGTGGCTTTCCATAGCAATGCATGATTGGTATAAGTACCCATTAAAACCAAGTTTGATGTCAAACTGTCTACATCTACATCAGTCTAAAACTATCCACTTCCAAACTTTCAGCTATCTACTTCCAAAATACGCTAAAAGCTTCTATCGGAGAACGTTGTTTACCAAAAAATGTACCGGTGATGGTTAAACCAAACAAAACGGGGGTCCTTTTCCTTCCAGCAATTCCTACGGGGTAGCTACAACACATCAGAAAACAACACAGAATATACGGCATGCCAAGTTAGGCCCTTCTTTTGTCTTCTTCACGAATCACACCTTCTTCCCCCTCTCCATTGTCAGCACGAGGTCCATCGCCAAATTTTCCATTACCTTCCGATCTTTCTCTTTGCCAGCCCTTTTGGCTATCATCATATGACCCTCCAACTTTTTCTCTGGAATCACCGGCTGAAGGAGATCGGTGTTTTGAGGCCACTGGGGATGATCCACCGTGCCCCATCATGCTTTCGTGAAAACTGCGTCCAACTGGGCCTTGACGAGGAGGAGACCGATCAGATCTTTCAGCACTACGGCTGCGACTGCGCTCCCTACTTTTACTATCACCCCATCCCGAACCTCTTTTTGGGCTTCTGCTCGGACTTCGACCACGTCTCTGTGAAGCCTGCATCATAGTTTCATGGAAGCTACGAGCGTGGAAGCTAGCTGGAGCATCGGTACGATGAGAGCCATGATCATATCTATCACTAAATCACAAAAACTAGTCAGAACCATGGGAGAAAAGGGGGGAAAAGATACACATGTATAATTAAATACACAGCTAGGGACCTGTCACGTGAATCCGAGTCATAACCACGTCCACTTTTTTCCGATGATGAGGCTTCCCAACCACCCCTTCCTCCATCTCGTCCACCATAGCCGCCATCATAACGTCCCCCATGTCCACTTTCACGTCCACCATAGCCACCATCATAACGTCCCCCACGTCCTCCTTCACGTCCACCTGGGCCAGAATCCCATTGACGCTTAGGCCTTCCCATACCACCACCTCGAGAAGCCATATCACGTAGTTCAGTAGGCACTTTCTGATTTGCACCTTCTAAAACTTTAATGAGATCTGAAGCATGTTTAGCATCCTGGTCACAAAAAAATGTGTAGGCCTCACCAGTCGCACCAGCCCGACCAGTTCTTCCAATTCTGTGAACATAATCCTCTATTCCAGTAGGAAAGTCAAAGTTGACCACCACCCTGCCACAAATGTTTCATCAAGTATTAACTTACACGAAAGACAAATCCCCCGCCAACAAAAAAAGAAAAAGAAAAACTACTCTTTTAAAGAAAATTTATAAGGATGCAAAATATTTCAAATGTAAAACCATAAATCCCAGGATGATGTCAAACCATGCCAGAGTACATCTTATTTACCTAACTGAACAGCTATAGAGTATCCTGGCAGCAAACTGGAAGAACTCACAATGTAATTTCTAGGACAAGATACAATCTGAACTTTACTCATCCATCAACTTTGCCAACTAAATATGACATCAGACATTCACCTGTGATTTGGTTGCAAGAAAGGTATAAAGGTGCAGTTTTGGCATATGCTCTCCCCCAAATCACCTAACAATCCTCAAAACAAAAGCAGAGACATACCTCCACACCCCACACAACTGTTCGTCCCCTATTGACTAAGGGGAACTAACATAGAAAGAGAACTTATAAAGAACATATATCAGTCTGAATGCACTCCATAAGAAAGTGAAGGCATATACTATTTTTCCATTCAGTTAGCCATCAAAAGAGAATTGCATGTGACCCACAAATAATGAAGCATACTATAAGATTCTTAATGCCACCAACCTGATATCTTTGACATCCAAGCCCCGAGCAGCAACATCAGTGGCAACAAGAACGGGGGACCTACCAGTGCGGAACTGGCTCAATACATGATCCCTCTCACCCTGAGATTTGTCACCATGAATTGCAGCAGCTCCAAATGGGCGTGTAAGATTGCCAGCAAGTCGGTCGCACATTTTCTTTGTTGAACAGAAGATAATGATTTTTGATCCAGGCTCCTGGGATCTCAAGATCTGGTCTAGCCGCTTTTGTTTCTCCATATATGACAAGACTTCAATGTACTGCCCAAGAAAATTAATTCAATATAATGTAACCTCACTATGTCGAGTACAGGTTCGCCCTCGGGCTCGGGGAAATAGGAGAGACATTCTACCAGGACACATCAATCCTCTAACCCGGTTTAGGAGAGAGGAAGAATGTTTAGAAACATCCAATAAGCAACGTCCAAGAAAAAGAAAACAGAAATGCACCTGAGTTATAGACTTGTTCGCGACAAGCTCATCAACATTTCCAATGTTAACCTGAACTGGATTAACCAATAGATCAGCTGCAATCTTACGAACCTCCTTTGGCCATGTTGCTGTATACATCAGTGTCTGCCGCCGAGTAGGCACCTCCTTCACAATCTTCCTTATCTGAGGTTCAAATCCCATGTCCAGCATACGATCCGCTTCGTCTAACACCAAGTAAGAAATTTGATCCAGCCTAATTCTTCTCATCTCCAAAATATCATTCAAACGACCAGGGGTAGCAACAACAATATCTACTCCCCTGTCCAGATCTCGTAGCTGAGGGCCTTTTGGGGCGCCTCCATATAGACACTAACCAAAAACCATACAGCATTGTCAATTTTCAAGAAATGTCAAAGCTGAGGGCCTTTTGGGGCGCCTCCGTTTAGACACTAACCAAAAACCATACAGCATTATCAACTTTCAAGAAAATGTGAACAGACATTCACTTAGTTCATCTGTTCCAAACATGAGCATGTCAATATTTGTTAATTGTTCTACGAGCAGGCGCAGAAGAATACACTGCTGTAAACACTAATATAATCATTTGGTATATGGGGCCTTTACATTATAAAACTTATGGTTGACCAAAAGAATCAGATATGCATTTAAACAATTGTGTATACTGTATAACAACACGAAAAACACAATGATTAACCCTTAGGTTTCACTTCTGGCCACACAACCATTTGAAAAGATAGAACTTTAGAATCACACTTTACTGAAAAATATGGCAGAGTTGAGTATAGTAAAAGACGTGACAGAGCTAGCTGCCTTCTGATTACTAGGTATTAATACCTTAGTTAGGCCAAGCATCAGTAAATGGAAATCAACAGAAAAGTCTGCTTCTGGTATCAAACTTTTACACTAAACATAGTCAAATAACAATTCATACCGTGCAAGATATCTTTGAAGATCTACCAAACTTCTCAGCTTCGTCTTGTATCTGTGTGGCTAACTCTCTTGTTGGCGACAGAACCAAAATAGTAGGGCCTGCGCCTGGTTGAGGAGTACTCCGACGTCGCTTTAGAAGAATAAAGCCAGGAAGCAAGAAACCCAAAGTTTTCCCAGAGCCAGTCTTTGCAACAGCTACTATGTCGCGGCCCTGAAGTGCAATGGGCCAGGATTGTGCCTGTATTGGGGAAGGAGCAGGAAACCCAGCTTGACGAATCTGGAAATGAAAAAGTTGGAAAACCTCCGTCAGCAATTGTACAAGCTTAGAAGTTACTCCTAGATTACTTCTACGATTTGTTTAAGTGGCCAACACAAGAAGAAGCATATCCCCCTTACGCAGGCAGCCAACGCTTGCATATGCAAGCAAGAGTAGGAGGACGCCTCTTCTTCAGTTCAGACCATGTGGCAGACTGACACCACCAACAGCAGTCCCAGCCATGAACAAGGATGGTTCAGAAAGCCCTTCAAAATTGGTCCACCAAATAAGGGCACTCCAAATACATGGAAGACCAAAAAGAGGGCCGCACAGCGTACGACATTTAGCTCCTCCCTGGAGCAAATATCGCATCTGCGTCAAAGTATAGAGGGAAAAATTGGATGAGTACTGCAATGGACCTCCAGCGGCCATTGAAATTAACAGAAGACTTGAACCTTAAAACATAAGCTCTCCAATAGAGATGTTCCCGAAAGGGATTAAAACAAACTAGTGGACTACATTTATACCTCCCTCAAAATCTCCGGAGGAAGCCCAGCCGCTTCGAATGACGTGAAAGGTGGCGGCACATCACCTCCCTGGAAAAATAAAATAAGACATGAGTATGACCGACATGCCTTTTCGGGCTTGTTTGCATGGAAGGATGGATCTTGAAAGATGATAAAAGATGAATACGCAGGTTTTTCAATGAACAACATGAGTCATGTAATGAAGTTATCATACATATGAGTTTGCCACACTCAGTGCTACGAGTCAAATCTGTATTGACAATGATTATCACAGACCAAAGAAACCAAAAACAGTTGATCTTTGGCTTGGATGAACCAAACAAAAAGGCCAGTCTGAGTTGCATTTCTTGTTTCATTAAATTTGTTTATTTTTTGTATTGTTTTTCTTGTTTCATCAAACAAAGAACCACCCCGAAATAAATTCCTTACTGCTGTCACCAAAGATATAGTAGCTGCCTCCTAACTTTCTATTACATTGCAAGTACTTGTGTTTTCTGAAATCTACAAAAAGTTTGTTATTCACATCAACATAATTTCATGCACTACCCATAGCCATTATTGTGGCCGCTGGCCAACAAAAATACGAGTGTCCTCATTGATTCCTGGTAAGCAAGATAGAGATAATTATTTAAGTTGGTACCAACTTCATTAGTAATATCCACAAGTTCCTTCCGATCCTCGAGCGTTGAAATTCAAAAATCCATGAAACTACCTCAAAGTTTTTATGAAGTTTATAGAACTACCTCAATTAATTCCCAATTATTTCCGAAAGTTAAATCAACGGCCAACAGGGGCTCCAGTTTCCCAATTTGAAGAAAAATGACTAATAAACGAATGGTTTCTACATGATTGAAAAGGTACAGATGCTTACTGTAACAGAAATTTCATGCTGACGGCGATAGGCATCTGGAGATATGTCACTTGCAGCAGCTGGAGCACTATAACCTTTAGGAGCAGATGTTACGTCGGGGGAAGGCTCACTCCCTCTTGCAGTCTACAAAATGACGGGGAAAAACTTATGTTATCAAAAACACGGGAAAATTTGGGAAACTGTTTGAGGGCAAAAGAAAAGATCTGCTGAGATCAAAAGAAATCTACTGAGGCTGAAACCAAGCATATTCGACTAAAAGAGGTTCAGTAAGTATCCTTTGCATATTACTCAGGAGTGGTGTAAGCACGATATAATTGCAATTAGTCCAAAGCCAAAAGTCCAAACTAAGTGCTTTTACAACAACTACAACCGCATAAGAACACGGATGAATCTCCTCTTAAACATACAACCATCAAACCATTTGTGATATTGCAAATTCTTTGTTGAACGTATCGAACCTCTGGAAATTTATTGCATAGGAACACAATTCCATTTTTTTTTTTTGGGTAAGGTCAAATCTGAGATAGTGATTCTCAAAATGACAATGGACAATCCAAGATAATATTCAACACAAAGGTACACTGATGTCGCCTGTCGTTTGTAACTAAGTCTCCAAAAGTCAGAGAGAAAAGAAAATTGAATTCACATATATTAATTAGAACTAGATACCTGAATACCCTCTCCAGAGGAAAGCTTGCTCAAGCCACCATTGGGACCTCTGTTGTATTCATTGTCATCATCACGGTCAGGACGTTGACTTTGAGAAGGCCTCTGAACTGATGAACTTACAGATACAGACGATTTATGTTGTGCAGTTGTAACCCCATGGGAAGTAGCAACAGGCCTCTCGTATTGGGTAACATTGGTCTCTGGATTCCAGAAATAGAGATATCCAGTCTTACCATCAACTAGACCTTTCCAAGGTTTGGGAAGGGTGGGGTCCTCTGGTGCATAACGTGGACCAGCAGAAGATGCAGTTGCAGTAGCAGCCATCTCAATCTTCAGTCTCCAATGACCCCTGGCGCCAGAAAACACACGCCGTCTTAAAGCGTGAGAATTAGAGTTAAAAGAAGCAATTATACTGGAAAAGGACTCCATGAGTCACTTTTTTCATGTATTATATTCCATCACCTCGAAGAATTGACAAAAGTGTTATATAGAAACAGCAATATTGGTGATGAATCCCTCTCACCCTCTTTTCTCTTTTCCCCTTTTTAGAACAAGGGAGGAAAGAGAAAGAGCAAAAAAAAAGTGGATTCTATACATCTCGATCGGAAAAGAATCAAGAGAAAAAGAAAGAATCGATCTCGAAACAAACGAAAAGGAAACGAAAGAAGAAACATAAATCATGGATCAACTAAGCCCTTATTTCCATAGAAAGAAGTTGCTAGGCATTTTTATATTTTCCTATTTTGACTTACATGAAGTTTCTTTCTTTGCTACAACTGATAAAAATCGTTATTTTAGACTATGCATATGTAGAAAACCTATCTGGTTCTAGTAGTTATGATCCACGCATATTCATATGTCTGTTCCATAAAAAAAAGGTTTGAATTCTTAATTAATTGTCTCTGATTCACCGGATCTTACCTCTTTTGAAAGGAGTCACTAAAAGGTCAAAGAATGGACTAACTTAAACTATTCAAAACCTACTAATAATGTACTACAGTCAAAACAGCAAAATAAGGGCTTCTCGAAAGAGAGAAAGACGACAAACTACACAACGGAAGAGAGCACGTCACTTCAACAGTAGTCGATACGGTCTCAACGGAGACAAAGCAACACTTTCAAACGGGCCCCTTGCAAAGTGTATGATAAAAGCAAAACGCAGCCCATAATTTATTTATTTTTGTCGCAATCCCCTCACCAACCAAAAAACCCCGACCCGGACATCTTTGCCACTTTGCTCCCCTGGTGACTCGATACCCCAATAGCTTCAGAAGCACAACTTAAAACCAAACAATCAAAAAATATTAAACCGATCTAAAACCCTACATTATCATCCACTAGTTACGGAAGTAAATATTGTCTGTTGCCGTTTGGCCGTGAGAATTATTCACTCTTTTCCGGAAATTTTTCACTTTATTTGAAAATCAGCGTTTGGCCATGAAAATTCCAAATACAACTTAACGTTTGTAAAACACCTAAAAACGTGTTTTCACTTTTTTCACTTTCAGTACATTCAAACAACCAAATGTTCTTTGCAAAAACTATAACTAAACACAACTCCAACTTCAAAAATTCCAAATAAAGTGAAAAGTATTTGTTTCCTATGGCCAAACGCCTACGATCATAACACGAAGGTGGACTCCTCTCAAGCAAAAACATGCCCACATGCATGTATGCACAAATGGACTAGTTTAAAAGCTTTTGAAATGCTGGAACACAAAGCAAATAACAAAACAAACAATCATGAAACCCTAAAATAACAGGAAAATCAAATGACGACGCCTCAAAACCAAACAATCAACAAAAAAATCGACCTAAAACCCTAAATTATCATTTACTAACACATAGTCAAAACAAAACAAACAGTCATGGAACCCTAAAACACACGAATTTTCTAAGCTTACTAGTATATAGAGCTAAAATAACAGGAAAATCAAATGACGACACCTCAAAATCAAACAATCAACAAAAAAATCGATCTAAAACCCTACATTATCATTTACTAACACATAGTCAAAACAAAACAAACAGTCATGGAACCCTAAAACACACAAATTTTCTAAACTTACTAGTATATACGAGCTAAAATAACAGGAAAATCAAATGACGACACCTCAAAACCAAACAATCAACAAAAAAATCGATCTAAAACCCTACATTATCATTTACTAGCACATAGTCAAAACAAAACAAACAGTCATAGAACCCTAAAACACACGAATTTTCTAAACTTACTAGTATATACGAGCTAAAATAACAGGAAAATCAAATGACGACACCTCAAAACCAAACAATCAACAAAAAAATCGATCTAAAACCCTACATTATCATTTACTAGCACATAGTCAAAACAAAACAAACAGTCATAGAACCCTAAAACACACGAATTTTCTAAACTTACTAGTATATACGAGCTAAAATAACAGGAAAATCAAATGACGACGCCTCAAAACCAAACAATCAACAAAAAAATCGACCTAAAACCCTAAATTATCATTTACTAACACATAGTCAAAACAAAACAAACAGTCATGGAACCCTAAAACACACGAATTTTCTAAGCTTACTAGTATATAGAGCTAAAATAACAGGAAAATCAAATGACGACGCCTCAAAACCAAACAATCAACAAAAAAATCGATCTAAAACCCTACATTATCATTTACTAACACATAGCAAAAACAAAACAAACAGTCATGGAACCCTAAAACACACGAATTTTCTAAACTTACTAGTATACAACAGCAACAGCCCAGTGAAATCCCACAAACTTACTAGTATATACGAGATAAAATAACAGGAAAATCAAATGACGACGCCTCAAAACCAAACAATCAACAAAAAAATTGATCTAAAACCCTACATTATCATTTACTAACACATAGCAAAAACAAAACAAACAGCCATGAAAACTAAAACACACGAATTTTCTAAACTTACTAGTATATACGAGCTAAAATAACAGGAAAATCAAATGACGACACCTCAAAACCAAACGATCAACAAAAAAATCGATCTAAAACCCTGCATTATCATTTACTAACACATAGTCAAAAACAAAACAAACAGCCATGAAAACGAATTTTCTAAACCTACTGGTATATAGGAGCTAAAATAACGCGAAAATCAATAGCTTCAAAAGGACGACAACTTAAAACCAAACATTCAAAAAAAAACAACTCAAAACCAAAAAATCAAAAAAAAAAAAAAACGATATAAACCCTACATTATCAGTTTTACGAACACATAACAGGGTTAAAGGAGCTAAAATAACGGAAAAATAAACAGTTTGAAAAGCACAACAACTCAAAATCAAACAATCCCAAAAAAAAAAACCAACTCAAAAACAAAAAATCAAAAAAAAAAAATCGATATAAAACCCTACAGTCATCATTTTACTAACACATAGCAGGGTTAAAAGGAGCAAAAACAACGAAAAAAATCAACAACTCGAAATCAAACAATAAAAAAAATAAATTATACCAACTCAAACCCAAACAATCAAAAGAAAAAGTAAAAATAAACCAACTCAAAACCAAACAATCAAAAAGAAAAAAATAAACCGATATAAAACCCTACATTATCATTTTCCTAACACATAACAAGGTTCAAATGTCAAACACAGCAAGTTCAACTCAGATCTAAAACATCGCGACTAGAAATGATACCTAACGAAGGTCGTTCCGATGATCTCCACCGTCCGTTCTCACTGCTTAATAATTTATATATATATATAGAAATCGATATATACAAAGCTAACCGGAGAGAAACCTACACTTCTTATAGTGGAGTGAGAAGCGTAGGGACAAAAATATGGGCTAACAGGTGGATATTTATAGGGCAGCAGACAAATTGTTGGCTCCAACAATAGTGCGTGCTGATTCAGGACTTAATTAACCATGGTTAACTTAGCATTCTGCGGGTATGACTATATGCCACCTCACCTATTTTCTACCAACAAAAAACATTCTCACAAGTCGCAACAAAATACAATACTCTGTCCTGATGTCAGTTAATTAACCATGGTTAGGTTAGTATTCTGTAACGTATGAGTTTATGACTACCAGGCCCACCATACCCTTTTTTCACTCACAAGTCACAATATAATAGAGGAAAAGTATTTCCATATGGATAAATAAAATACTCTCCGTTCATTGGTAGCAAACGAGCAGTTTCTATCATACACTTTAATTAGCCGTCAAAACTAAAGTAATTGTTATATTCACATTTGATAGAATAGCAAAGTATTTATATCTTCAAAGCGAGTAACAAATTAGAGTAGAAAATCACAAGTATTTTAGATTGGGCATACACTTTTTTTTCCTAAGTACTGCAGAAGAAGAATTTTTTTAGTGTGTAAAATCTGTGACAAGGTTTATAAATTTATAACCAATGAGAGGTGTCAGTTCGTAAAATGAGGTGTGTCTTTTCTGAAAAAGCATGTGTCTTTTCGAAAAAATAATTACCCTTATGCGAATAGGAGTGTTCATTTCTCATTCATGCGAAAAATACTCAATAATAATATATTTGTATAATATAGCATTTTATTAGAAAAAATTAATTGTTAGTTATTATTAATTATTAAGTAATTAATTATTATTAATCTATCTCTATAACATCGGGACAAAAGCCGGTGATGTGGTACTCTCCTAGGTCAAAAATTCTATTTATCTTTGTTCCCAAAGTTTTTCCTTTATCCTATATTATTAATTAGTAAAAAAATTACTTTGATGTATCTATTCCGAATATTTGTGTTCACTTTTTGAACATTGTGTCTTCTAAGTTTTACGTAGTAAAAAGTTGTCCAAAAAAATTGCTTTTCTCTCTCCATTTTCTACTCCCACGTTTCTTTTCCGTTCAATGTAAAATATTCATCCATTTCAATTGTCCAGTACTTTCAAAATTGAAGACTTCATTTGTCTTTTACGCTATCATTTATTGCTACCATAATACCATTTCCTAGATATCAATATAAAGTTTCTCTCTCTTTATTTAACCTAATTATTAATTTAATTTCGCTTTTTCACATTACATTAGCTTCCATTTATGGGTCTACAATTATTAATTTATTTTCGCTTTTTAACATTACTTTAGCTTCCATTTATGGGTATGGTTCTGTGCCTTCTTAAAATTTCTTATGATTGTGCATGTGCATATATTTTTTTTCTCTCTTACATTTCGGTATTTTCTTTTTCTCTTCAATTCGTTAAAGTATTTAATAGGAATGATAAGAGGAACTAATCAACAAAATAAAAGTGCTTTTTATAATTTCTTGATTTTGCATAAGCATAAGAATTTTGCTAAAAAAAATTAGAGG